>NW_026576293.1:125000-126829 GCF_028641065.1 Leucoraja erinaceus
AGTGTTGGTGTGGGTGTTTGTGTGTGGTTGTTTGTTTTGTGTGTTAGTTGTTTTGTGGGGGGTGTGTTTGTGTGGGTTGGTGGTGTGTTGTGTTTGGTAGTGGGGGTTGGGTGTTGTGGGTGTGTTTGTGGGGGGTGGGGGGTGGGGTGGTTTGTTTGGGGTGTTTGTGGTGTTGGTGTTTTGGTTTTTTTGTTGTTGTGTGTGGGTGGTTGTGTGGTGGGTGTGGGGTTTTTGTTTTTGTAGTGGTGGGGTGTGTGGTGGTGTGGGGGTGTTGGGTGTGTGTGTGTGGTGTGTGTGGGTAGGGTGGGTGGTGTGTGGTGTGTGTGGTGTGGGTGTTGGTTTGGTGGGTGGGGGTGGGTGTTGGTTTTTGGGTGGTTTGGTGTTTTGGTGTTTTGTGGGGTTGGTTGTGGTGTAGTGTTTAGGGTGGTGGGGTGTGTGTGTGTTGTGTGGGGGGGGTGGGTGTGTGTTGGGTGTGTTGGTTGTAGGGTGTTGGTGTGGGGGTGGGTGTGTGTGGGTGGGTTTGGGGGGTGGTTGTGGTGTGGGTGTTTGGGTTTGGGTGTGGGTGTTTTAGTTTGGGGTGTGGGTTTGTGTTGTGGGGTTTTTGGGTGGGTTGTAGTTTGGGTTTGGTGTGTGGTTTTGGTGTGGGGGGGGGGTGTGTGTGTGGGTGGGGGTGTGGGAGTGTGGGTGTGTGTGGGTGTGTGTGTGTGTGTGTGTGTGTGTGCGTGTGTGCGTGGGTGGATGGTGGCGGGTGCGTGGGGGTGTGGGGGGGTGTGTGGGTGGGTAGTGGGTTGGGTTGGTGGGTGTGTGGGGTTGGGTTAGTGTGTGTGGTTGGTTGTGTGGTTTTGGTGGTAGTTGGGGTGTGGGGGTAGGGGTGTGTTTGTGTAGTTTTGTGTGTGGGTTAGTAGTGTGTGTGTGTGGGTTAGTGTTAGTTTTGGTGTGTGGGGTGGTGTGGGGGTTAGTTTGTGTGGTGGGTTTTTGTTTGTTGGTTAGGGTGTGGGTGTGGTGTGTGGTTGGGGGTGTTTGGTGTGTGGTTTTGTTGTGTGTAGGGGGGGGGTTGGGGTGTGGGTTTGTGGGTAGGGGGTGTGGTAGGGGGTGGGGGTGGTGTGTGTGGGGGTGTGGGTGTGTGGTGTGGTTGTTAGGGGTTTTAGTTAGTGGTTTTGGGTAGTGTGGGGGGGTAGTTGGGTTTGGGTGTAGGTAGGGGGGGGGGTGTTGGTTTGTTGTTTAGTTTTGTTTAGTGTGTGGTTTGTTTGTGGGTTAGGGTTTTTTGGGTGGGGGTTTAGGGTTGTTAGGGTAGGGGTGTTAGTGTTGGGTTGGGTAGGGTTGGGGGGTGTGTGTAGTAGTTTGTAGGTGGTGTTGGGGGTGGTGTGGGTTAGGGTTAGGTGGGGGTTTTTTAGGTTTAGGGGGTGGGTGTGGGTAGTGTTTTGGTGTGTGGGGGTTTTAGGGGTGGTGTGGTTAGGTTTTGGTGGGGGGGGGTTAGGGTGTGGTGTGGGGTGGTAGGGTTTAGGGTTTGGGTTAGTGTAGTGGGTTTAGGGTTAGTGTAGTGGGGGTTAGGGTGTTGTGTTAGGGTTGGGTTTGGTGTTAGGTGTGGGGTTTTTGTAGGGGTTTAGTGTGTAGGTGTTGTGTGGGGGTTGTTTTGGGGTTTAGGGTTAGTGGTAGGTGGTGTTGGGTGTGGGTGGTTGTGTGGGGGTTAGGTTTGGTAGTAGGGTTGGGTTAGGGTTAGTGTTGGGGGTTAGGTTTTAGTAGTGTAGGGGGTTAGGTGGTAGGGTAGTGTGTAGTTTTTGGTTTGGGGTTAGTTGTAGTTGGTGGGTTAGGGTTAGGGTTGGTGTTAG
>NW_026576294.1:0-112500 GCF_028641065.1 Leucoraja erinaceus
TGTGTGTGTGTGAATATGTGTGTGTGAATATATGTGTGTGTGTTTGAATATATATGTGTGCGAATATATATATGTGTGTGAGAATATATATGTGTGTTTGCGTGAGTGTGTGTGTGAATAGGGGGTTGCACGTAAGGTCACAAGGTAATAGGACTTGACGCACGGAGCCGCTCAAACCATCTGAAGACATCCGTCACTTCCAGTATATGTTATTAATGCAAGAAACGCGTACTTTCCTATCTGTTAAAAACCGCCAGAATGTTGAATTTGTGCTCTGAAAAAAAATGTGGAAGTTGGAGTAAGTGTGAGAGACATGTACCCAACATTAGAATTCCAAACGTGAAATGAAATTAAGGTAAAGGGATGCGAGAATTGAAGGGACATCAGCAGCTAAAGTGCTTGGTAAAGATTGGCTGTGCAGATATCGTAATTGAAAATATTGGAATTATCGTGTTTGCTCACTGCATTTCATCAATAGTAAGGCATTATTCGTGTTTTTTCTTGATTCCTTTGGTATTTAAAAATTCTCAGAAGTGATAAATCTGGCTGTAAATTTTTCTTCAGATGCGTTTTCATTTTGTACGTAAAAACCCACTTGAGAACCATGGGCGATTTATTTAAAAAAAAATACAGCCAGATTTATCACTTCTGAAACTTTTTAATGTCAAAGGAATCAAGAAAAAACACAAATAATGCTTTAGTGTTGATGAAATGTAGTGAGCAAACGGCCAATGTTCGCTAAGCACTCTGTTTATTGTCCCTTCAGCTCTCACTTCTATCTACTGTCATTTCTCCTCACTTTTGGAATTCTGAAGTTGGCTAAATGTCTCACATGCTCATCCCGATATCCATAATTATTTGCAGCTCAAAAATGGACATATTCGGCGGGTTTTAACGGATCCGCTACGTTCGGGTTCAGATTCAGATTCAGTTTCAACTTTAATTGTCGTTGTCTGTGTACAGTAAACAGAGACAACGAAATTCGGTTAGCATCTCCCTGGAACATGGAGTCGGAAACGATGGTAAGTGCCTACCTGCAGTACATCGCGTGTAATCCATTTGGTGTAGCGTAGCAACAGTACGGGTCATGGGTCGTGACCCGACTGCCGTGAAACCTCCCTCTGTGTGTGTGTGTGTGTGTGTGTGTGTGTGTGTGTGTGAATATATGTGTGTGTGTGAATATTTATGTGTGAGTGAATGTGTGTGTGTGTGTGTGTGTGAATATGTGCGTGTGTCTATGTGTATGTGTGTGTGTGTCTGTGTGTGTGTCTGAATATGTGTGTGTGTGAGTGAATATGTGTGAGCGTGTGTGTGTGTGCATATGTGTGTGAGTTCATGTGAATATATATGTGTGTTTGAAATAATATAATATTTTGTAGTTCAGAGCTTATTTGTTAAGTTTAATAGTGTGATGGCTGTCAGGAAGAAGCTGTTCCTCAATGTAGATGTTACAGTTTTCAGTTTACATAAGTCGGACGTGACTCCAGAAGTCGGGCATCAGTCAGTCCACAAGCTGTGAGAGTCAGTCCAAAGGCCATGAGTTAATCCCAGGGCAGTGAGTCCACACGTCATGAGTAAATCGCTCACTGCCCCCTCTACTCCACTGACACCTCAAGACGCTGCCCTCCGCCTGGCTATAGGATGCACCCCCTACTGAAGCCGTCCACATCCCTTGCATGAGGACACCCCATCCCCTTCTCATCAGTTCACGACAACCCCCGCCTGAAGCTGCCCTTGGCTGCACGACATTTACCACCCATAGGGCAGTGTCTTGAGGTGGGGGATGAGTCCGTATATATGTGTGTGTGATTAAGTCTGTGTGTGTGAGTGAGTCCGTGTGTGTGTGTGATTGAGTTTGTGTGTGCGTGAATGAGTCTGTTTGCGAATATGTGTATGAGAATGTGTGAGTGTGTGAATATGTGTGAGTGTGTGTCTGTGTGTGAATGTGTGTGTATGTGTGTGTGTGTCTGTGTGTGTGAATGTGTGTGTGTGTGTGTGTACGTGTGTGTGAATGTGTGTGTGTGTGAATGTGTGTGTATGAATATATGTGTGAGTGCGTGTGAATATATATGTGTGTGTGTGAAACGATAGTATATCGTAGTTCAGAGATTATTTGTTAAGTTTATTAGCGTGATGGCTGTCAGGAAGAAGCTGTTCCTCAATGTAGATGTTACCGTTTTCAGTTTACAAAAGTCGGATGTGACTCCAGAAGTTGGGCATCAGTCAGTCCACAAGCCGTGAGAGTCAATCAGTCTAAAGGGCATGAGTCAATCCCAAGGCAGTGAGTGAGTCCACAGATAATGACTAAATCGCTCACTGCCCCCTCTCCTCCACTGACATGCCCCACATCCGCCTGGCAATAGGATGCACCCCCTACTGAAGCCGCCCTCATCCCCTGCATGAGCCCTCCCCCACACATTTCTCATCAGCTCACGAGAACCCCCACCAGAAACTGTGCCCCTCCCTTGGCTGCACGATGTTTACCACCCCCCACCCCACCCTGAGAGCCCCTACCTCAAAAAAAAATGTTTTGCACAAAATCTTCAGTGTTCATTAACAACTGAAATTGTCTTTGGGCTGCTTTTTGAACATCATGTCAGGAAATGTTATGTGATGTGGCTATTGCTGTAGTATCCTCTAGGATAGCAGCTACATTTCTGCCTGGTGGAAGAACGACACATTCTCGATTCAAGATACCCATCCAAGTGGCCGAGGATACATTGTGCAACATCGAGAAGAACTCTAAGACGGCACATTTCACGAGGCAAGTGAAAGTCATTGTTTGGGATGAATGTCCAATGATTAGGAGAGAATGCTTTGAAGTTGTGGACAGAACTCTTCCAGATGTCTTCAGCAACACCAAGCATTTTGGTGCCCCCCTGCCAGTACAGGCCTCAGTGACTGAGCAGCCAGCCCTCAGTGACTGAGCTATCCGCCCAAAAATCCATTCCGCCAACAAACTCCATACTAGCCCTCTCGAAACCAGTACCTTTGCCCCAACATACTAGCTCAACAGAAATATGAAGGGAAATGTCAAAGGTTTCCTGAAGGATGGAACATCGCCCAAGAATGTTGTCATTAATAGCGTGCTTCGTTGAATGATGACTTCTGAGGTAAATTCTCAGATTTTCCTTCTTAAAATCTGATCGCTGGCTTTCTCTATATTAAAATTGTCTCTTTTTATCAACAGGAAGTAGTCATCAAGAGGCAGTGAGCAGCAGAACACAACAAGACACAACAAGTAAAAATTTAATAAATCTCATCTTTAAAATTTAAATTGTTCTTATATTTTAAGAGTCATTCACATTTTAAACTTTAATAACACCTTTTTACACTTTTAATGCCGTGTGTTCTTCATCACAATAGAACCTAATAGGCAGGAATGGCTGCTCTGTGGGAGAGCCCACCAAGAGTGCATGGGGGGGAGAATGTTTGGAGATGCACTGAATGTGTTGGTGGGAGGGGAATGGCAAGGAGCAGAGTGGGGGGGGGGGGGGGGGGGGGGTGAAGGTAGGTGGGGTGACTGAGTGAACTGCCAGCGTACAAGGCGTGAGTGACTGCACTGCCAGCCCACGAGCCATGAGTTAGTGAACTGCCAGCCCACCAGCTGTAAGTGACTGAACTGCCAGCCCAATATTCCATTCAGTCCACCCTCTCTCCCCTTCTGTCTTAAAGACTGTCACCTGTTGTGGGCAGAATTTCTGGCAGTTTCTCAGCCGCCAGCCTGCCAGGTCCGAGTGATTGTGCTGCCAGGCCTCAGTGACTGTGCTGCCAGCCCAAAAATCCATTCCGCCCACAAACTCCATACTGGCCCTCTGGAAACCATTACCTTTGGCCCAACATACTAGCTCAACAGAAATATGAAGGGAAATGTCAAAAGTTTCCTAAAGGATGGAACATCGCCCAAGAATGTTGTCATTAATAGCGTGCTTCGTTGAATGATGACTTCTGAGATATTCTCAGATTTTCCTTCTTAAAATTTGAACGCTGACTTTCTCTATATTAAAATTGTCTCTTTTTATCAACAGGAAATAGTCAGCAAGAGGCAGTGAACAGCAGAACACAACAAGATGCAACAAGACACAACAAGTAAAAACTTAATAAATCTCATATTTAAAATTTAAATTGGTCTTATATTTTAAGTAATTCACATTTTAAACTTTAATAAAGCCTTTTTGCACTTTTAATGCTGTGTGTTCTTCATCACAATAGAACCTAATAGGCAGGAATGGCTGCTCTGTGGGAGAGCCACTAAGAGTGCATGGAGGGGAGATTGTTTGGAGATGCACTGAATGTGTGGGTTGGAGGGGAATGGCAAAGAGCAGAGTGGGAGGGGGGGGGTGAAGGTAGGTGGGATGACTGAGTGAACTGCCGGCATACCAGGCGTGAGTGACTGCACTGCCAGCCCACGAGCCGTGAGTTAGTGAACTGCCAGCCCAATAATCCATTAAGTCCACACTCTCCCCCTTCTCTCTCTTACTGTCTGTCACCTGTTTTGGGCCCAATTTCTGGCAGTTTCTCAGCCGCCTGCCTGCCAGGTCCGAGTGATTGTACTGCCAGGCCTCAGTGATTGAGCTGCCAGCCCAAAAATCCATTTGGCCCACACACTCCATACTAGCCCTCTGGAAATCAGTACCTTCGGACCACAACACTCATACTAGCGCAACATAAAGCACCCCTCCCACTGGCCAGCAATATTGGAATTGCTGCAGTTGGGGAATATTGTATTGGGTGTCCAGCCCTCCCATATGATGCTGGGACCCAACTCTGTTCTTGACCGGTTTCGGCTTTCTGAGCTGCGGTTTCGGAGAGTACGCCGCCACCTACGGCCGTCTTTTTTGGCCACCTTGCTCAGAGCCCCCCTGCGCCGCGTGTGTGCCGAGGATGTTTCCCGTCGATGAAAATTGACAAGAGATATTAATGTTTTTACACCATTTCCCATTCTCTCTGCTGCCCCTGCTGGAGGGAGGGGGAGCGACTATAAAACCAGGAAGTGGTGTGCCTCAATCAGTCTCTGCAAGTGGTGTGCCTCAATCAGAGCTTTGAATGACACTGACAAATGTTTACAGCACTGTGAGAAACCTTAATTTGGTTTGAAAATGAATATATGGTTAGAGGTAAAAAAGCACTGCCTGCAAATTGTTGTTTGGGTTGAAGTAAAAAGGCCTCCTCTCTCTCTCTCCCTCCCCCCTTTCCCTCTTCTCCACCCCCATCCCTCTCTCCCCCCCCCCCTCCCATCCCTCTCCCCCTCCCCATCCCTCTCCCCTCCCCCCTCCCCTCCCACCTCAACTCCCCCTCCCCTCTCAACTCCCCCTCCCTCTCAACTCCCCCTCCCTCTCAACTCCCTCCTCCCCCCTCTCCCCTCCCCCTCCCTCCTCTCCTCTCCCCCCCCCTCTCCTCCCTCCTCCCTCCCTCTGCTCTCCCCCCCCTCTCCTCTCTCTCTCTCTCCCCTCTCCTCCTCGCCTCTCCTCACCTCACTCTCCTCATCTACTCTCCCCCTTCTCCTCCCCCCTCTCTCTCTCCCCCCTCTCCTCTCCCCCACCTCTCCTATCCCCCTCCTCTCCTATCCCCTAATATCCTATCCCCTTCTCCTCTCCTCTCCACCCCCCTCTCCCCCCTCTCCTCTGCCCCCCCCCCCCCCCCCCAACCGCACGTTGGTGGGACACACCCAACGGGTCTGCACGTGGTCTAGTAATTTATAAAGTTGCAAGAACATGTCTGTTGTGTCAACAAAATAATAGAGGGAAGTTGCCTGTAAAATTTGATCACAGACCACAACCTGAAATGCGCTTTGAGATTTGCGCTGCTGTGCACCCGCTGGTGCTGCCATAGCCGTGACGATTGGGCAATGTACTTGCCGCAGGTGAAGCAGCCATAGGGCTTCTTGACCGTGTGCACCAGCCGGCGGGTCCCAGCCGGCTCGGGTACTGCCAGGCCTTGCCGCACACATCGCACTCATAACTCTTCTCCTTGTTGTGCCACGGCAAGTGGTCCTCTACCGAAGCGCAGCCCCTCGAAGCTCAGCTCACGCCCCGAGCTGTTTGTGGGTGGGGTCACCGGCAACCTGGCTGCCCTCAATAGCCGCTCATGTTCCCGTCTCTCCATCCACAGCAACGGCTCCTAAACTCTGCAGGAGGGGAACACAGAGGGTCAACAAGCTGGCAGACAGGACATTACTAACGCATGAACATTGTTAGTACTTGAACGGAGGGAGGGAAGGGGGCAGGCGGGGTTGAGTGGGGCAGGTGGAGGGGAGCGAGGGGTCTGAGGGAGGGGGGCGAGGAGGGGTTGAGGAGGCAAGTGGGAGAAGAGGGGCCACACCGACCTGAGGCGCCGAGTGTCCGGGCATGGCGTCAAGCTGCCTCCTGCACGTCCACCAACCAGCTGCCCTGTGCCGTTACATACCCCGCCTTGTGCCGTGACTTCTACCACAAGCTTGGCTCTCAGGACCGGCACCTGACGTCACCCCCAATCCGAGGGGGACTGCCGGCACTGCCCCACCGGTCATTGGCGCTGAGTCGCGTAGAGGGCGGCATGCAACTTGCGAAGAAGGTCACAGAGTGCTGGAGTAACTCAGCCGGTTAGGCAGCATCTGTGGGGAATGTAGATAGGTGACGTTTCACAGAAACATAGATAACAGTGGCAGGAGTAGCCAATTCGGCTCTTCGAGCCAGCCATTCAATATGATCATAGTCTAACATCGGTAGTGGGGAAACTGCTAGAGTCAGTTATTAAAGATGGGATAGCAGCACATTTGGAAAGTGGTGAAATCATTGGACAAGGTCAGCATGGATTTACGAAAGGTAAATCATGTCTGACGAATCTTATAGAATTTTTCAAGGATGTAACTAGTAGCGTGGATAGCGGAGAACCAGTGGATGTGGTGTATCTGGATTTCCAGAAGGCTTTCGACAAGGTCCTACATAAGAGATTAGTATACAAACTTAAAGCACATGGCATTGGGGGTTCAGTATTGATGTGGATAGAGAACTGGCTGGCAAACAGGAAGCAAAGAGTGGGAGTAAACGGGTCCTTTTCACAATGGCAGGCAGTGACTAGTGGGGTACCGCAAGGCTCAGTGCTGGGACCCCAGCTATTTACAATATATATTAATGATCTGGATGATGGAATTGAAGGCAATATCTCCAAGTTTGTGGATGACACTAAGCTGGGGGGCAGTGTTAGGTGTGAGGAGGATGCTAGGAGACTGCAAGGTGACTTGGATAGGCTGGGTGAGTGGGCAAATGTTTGGCAGATGCAGTTTAATGTGGATAAATGTGAGGTTATCCATTTTGGTGGCAAAAATGGGAAAGCAGATTATTATCTAAACGGTGGCCGATTGGGAAAGGGGGAGATGCAGCGAGACCTGGGTGTCATGGTACACCAGTCATTGAAGGTAGGCATGCAGATGCAGCAGGCAGTAAAGAAAGCGAATGGTATGTTGGCTTTCATAGCAAGAGGATTTGAGTATAGGAGCAGGGAGGTTCTACTGCAGTTGTACAGGGTCTTGGTGAGACCACACCTGGAGTATTGCGTGCAGTTTTGATCTCCAAATCTGAGGAAGGACATTATTGCCATAGAGGGAGTGCAGAGAAGGTTCACCAGACTGATTCCTGGGATGTCAGGACTGTCTTATGAAGAAAGACTGGATAGACTTGGTTTATACTCTCTAGAATTTAGGAGATTGTGAGGGGATCTTATAGAAACTTACAAAATTCTTAAGGGGTTGGACAGGCTAGATGCAGGAAGATTGTTCCCGATGTTGGGGAAGTCCAGGACAAGGGGTCACAGCTTAAGGATAAGGGGGGAATACTTTAAAACCGAGATGAGGAGAACTTTTTTTCACACAGAGAGTGGTGAATCTCTGGAACTCTCTGCCACAGAGGGTAGTTGAGGCCAGTTCATTGGCTATATTTAAGAGGGAGTTAGATGTGGCCCTTGTGGCCAAGGGGATCAGAGGGTATGGAGAGAAGGCAGGTACGGGATACTGAGTTGGATGATCAGCCATGATCATATTAAATGGGGGTGCAGGCTCGAAGGGCCGAATGGCCTACTCCTGCACCTAATTTCTATGTTCTATGTTTCTATCCAGAATCTGGTCTCCGTTCCTGCTTTCTCCCGAAATCTCTAGATTATGTTAGCACTGATAGCTAAAACTAACTCTCTTTTGAAAATATCCAGTGAATTGTCCTCCACTGCCTTCTGTGGAGAATCCCACAGATTCACAACACTTTGGGCGAAAAAAGGGTTTTCCCCATCTCAGTCCTAACTCCCCCAACGTCGGAAACATCGACAGGTAGCCAATAGTTCCGAAACCTGAAACGTTGCCCATTTTTATTCTCCAGCACGTTGTGCCTATCTTTCGCAGACATAAGGAACTGCGGATGCTGGTTCATACACAAAAAGATACAGAATGCTGGAGTAATATAGCAGGTCAGGCAGCATCTCTGGTCAAGATGGATAGGCGTTGACATTTCAGGTCTGCAGCAGAAGGATCGAGACCAAAAAATGTCCCCTTTCCGTGTTCTCCACAGACGCTGCCTGTTCTGCTGAGTGACTGCAGCACTGTGACCTTCTTCCCTTAATGTTTTTCACCACACATATGACTCTGTGGAACGGCATGGGCGGTGGCTTAAGTGTGCCGTGCGTGCGGTTGACATAACGGCGCAAGTGGCTCATGTGCGGGCGGGAGCAAAGATCTTATAGCTCTGCTATAAGATCTTTGGGCGGGAGGCTCGTCGCCGTGCCCGGATGATCGGCACCGCCAAAATGGCCTACCCCTTATTCTTAAACTGTGACCCTGGTTCTGGACCCCAGCGTCGGGAAAAATTTCCTGCATCTAGCCTGTCCTATCCTCTGACAATTTTATACATTTCAATAATATTCCCTCTCATCTTTCTAAATTCCAGCGAATACAAGCCAAGTCAACGTATTCTTTCATCATAGCACAGTTCCGCCATCCCGGGAATTAACCTGGTGAACCTGCACTGCACTCCCTCAATATCAAAAATGTCCATCCTCAAATTTAGAGACAAAAATGCACACAATACACCACGTGTGGGCTCATCAGGGCCCTGTACAAATGCGGTAGGACATTCTTTGCTCCTAGACTTGAATCCTCTCACAATGAAGGCCACCATGCTATTCCATTTCTTCACTGCCTGTTGTAACTGCATGTTTACTTTCAGTGACTGATGTACAAGGAAACCCAGGTTTCGTTGCATCTCCCCTTCTCCTAATATTGGTTCATTACCGTTTCGTGTACCGAGATATGGGTGTCAGGGTTTATGGGGAGAAGGCAGGAGAACGGAGTTAGGAGGGAGAGATAGATCATCCATGATAGAATGGTGGAATTGACTTGTTGGGCCGAATCACCTAATTTTGCTTTCACTTCGGACCCTATACAGGGAGAACCCTTGTCTCTGCACTGGAGTCACACAAGTCTTGCAGCTAACGTTATTCCCTTCATCCTGTACCCTGCAGATGGATCAATTGTGATCATGTGCTGTCTTTCTGTTGACCGGTTAGCAAGCACCAAAAACGCATTTCACTGTACCACGGTACACGTGACAATAAACTAAACTCAACGTTGAATTCTCCCAATTTTGCTTGAACGTTGAATTCTCCCAATTTTGCATGAAAGTAGAATTCTACCAATTTTGCTAGCCCTTACTGTCTCCTGCCCTTCCTTAACACTCAAGCTGTCTCCTCCCATCCCCCCGCCCTCGGGCTCCTCCCTTTTTCCTTCCTTCTCCCCCTCACCCAAGAGATCTTTGGTCTGAAGAAGGGTTTCGGCCCGAAACGTCGCCGATTTCCTTCGCTCCATAGATGCTGTTGCACCCGTTGAGTTTCTCCAGTAATTTTGTGTACCTTCGATCTTCCAGCATCTGCAGTTCCTTCTTGAACCTTCCGCGTTTTATTATTTTCTGTCTGTGTTTAAATGTAGTTTTTGTTATTTTTGTTGGGGTGTGTGTGTGGGGGGTGGGGGTGGAGGGGGGGGGGGAAACTTTTTAAAATCTCTCCCTGCACTGGAGACCCGACCTTTTCTCGTCGTCGGGTTTCCGTTGTCGTTGGGGCCGCAACGAGGAGCGGCCTCCAACAGGAAGAAGCCGGGGACTCTGGTGCTACGACTCACCGTCGCCGTCGCGGGGCTGGCCGAGTCCGGAGCGGGTGGAGCGGTGGAGGAGCTGCTGCTGCTGCTGCTGCTGCTACCGGAGAGTCGGAGGCTCCAACGGCAGGTCTGTGGACGGCGGCACCGGGAGCCCGCGGCTCCCTGGAGGGAGACCGCTTTTCAGGGCTCTCGCAACGGCGACTTCCCCCGCCCGAGTTGCGGGGTTGAAGAGCTCCTGGAGCGGGGCCTAACATCACTGCCCCGCGCGGCTTGGAATGGCCGCGGGACTCTGCGAGCGCACGCCGGGGGCTCTAACAGCAAGACCCGGTGTGCGACCTCGCACCACCCGGCGTGGCTTTAATGGCCGTGGGACAATCGCCATCGCCAGCCGGGGGCTTTGACTTTGACTCTGACATGGGGGGGCGGGGGGGAGTGCAGTGGAGAGATAAATTTATTAGGCCTTCCATCACAGCGATGTGATGGATGTTTATGTAAATTATGTTGTGTCTTGGGTCTATGTGTTTGTAATGTATGGCTGCAGAAACGGCATTTCGTTTGGACCTCAAGGGGTCCAAATGACAATTAAATGTATTTTGTATCTTGTATCTTGTATCTTGAAAACTAAATTCAACCCCCCGGCCGCGCCGAGGCTGGCTGACCGGAGACGCTGCACCGCGGCCTCCTGCTGCCAGGTAGGCGTTAAGGCGGAGGACCAGAGACGCTGCACCGCGGCCTCCTGCCGCCAGGTAGGCGCTAAAGTCGGAGGACCAGAGACGCTGCACCGCTGCCTCCTGCCGCCAGGTAGGCGCTAAAGTCGGAGGACCAGAGACGCTGCAACGCGGCCTCCCGCCGCCAGGTAGGGGTACCGTCGGAGGACCAGAGACGATGCACCGCGGCCTCCTGCCGCCAGGCCGGCGCTAATTTCGGAGGACCAGAGACGCTGCACCGTGGCCTCCTGCCGCCAGGTAGGCGTTAGAGTCGGAGGACCAAAGACGCTGCACCGCCGCCTCCTGCCGCCAGGCTGGCGCTAAAGTCGGAGGACCAGCGGACGCCTAGAGGTCCTTCACCCTCACTCACTGACGTCTCCCCCTCCCCGCAGGACTCGGGCTCCGGCCGCAGAATCGCCCTCGCGTTGGGAGGAGGGGGTGGGTGATGGACGCGGGCCCGAGCGGCGGCTGTTCCCACCCGAGCATGGGCGCAGAGCGGCCCATGTGACGCCGGCGGACCAAAGATCCTATTGCGGAGGTTGACAAAAATGCTGGAGAAACTCACCGGGTGCAGCAGCATCTATGGAACGAAGGAAACAGGTGTCGTTTCGGCTGCTGCACCCGCTGAGTTACTCCAGCTTTTTGTGTACCTTCGATTTTCCAGCAACTGCAGTTTCTTCTTAAACACGTCCTCTAGCGGAGTTCTGCTATAGGATCTTTGATCTGCACTTCCTTCTTAAACAACATCCTCTAGCGCAAAGATCATATAGCAACCAAAGATCTTATAGCGAAGCAAGATAGGCTACTCCTGCTAAATGCAATGGACTGACGTGTAGTACGCTATGGAGGGGATCATGGGCATTTTTCCACGCCCATTTTAGCAACCTGAGCCTACCTAACCCGACCCGACTCGCACTGTAATCGATGTTGCGGGGCAACAGTTTGTGTGGGTCAGATTCATAAATCTGTCAGTTCAAACTTCTTGTCAAGAATAAAATTTGATTCTGGTAATTGTCTTTTTTAATGTTTTTTAAATCATTTCTTTTTAAATGGCTCACAAACAGTGTTTGAGTTGATTTTGTAGTAACCGGAACCGACCCGACTTGCAGGGTGATTGACAGGGGGGGACTTTTTGTGCGTGATATAGGGTTAGATTCATAATTCTGTTAGTTCATAATTCCGTTGATTCTTGTTAAGGAATAAAATGTTTATAAACACACATACATGAAAATTATATAAATGTATATAACACACACAATTATATTTCTTCTAATCCAATAATGAACTTTATTTCAGACTAGACAAGGGACATTAAATAAGAAACATTGTCTTGGGGCACACTCTCTCCCCGCTGCCCCGGGCCCCGCACTCTCTCTCCCCGCTGCCCCGGGCCCCGCACTCCCTCTCCCCCGTACTCCCTCTCCTCGCTGCCCCGGACCCCGCACTCCCTCTCCCCGCTGCCCCGCACTCTCTCTCCCCGCCGCCCCGGACCCCGCACTCCCTCTCCCCGCTGCCCCGGGCCCCGCACTCCTTCTCCCCGCTGCCCCGGACTCTCTCTCCCCGCTGCCCCGGGCCCCGCACTCCTTCTCCCCGCTGCGGATTCAATCTTTGGCCGGAAGCAAAAAGGCGGGAGCAAGAAAGCGGAACAAGATGGCGGAACAAGATGGCGGGGTCAGGTTGCTAAAATGTGTCCTATAATCACCCATGAATCCGTCCATGAGCGTACCTCACGTTTGCGTGAGAGTAATCCATCTTGTTCCGCTATAGGATCTTTGATAGCAACGATCTTTGCTCTTGCGGACGGCGACCGACCGCCGCACGTGACCAGCAAACCAGGTCCCGCCCTTTCCCTCCCTCACTGACGGGCAGCGCTTGCGGCCAATGAGAGCAGGTCTCGCCTCTACCTTCAGACGGGCAGAGCCAGCGGCCAATGGGAGCAGGTCTCGCCTCTACCTTCTGACGGGCAGAGCCAGCGGCCCAGCTGGTCCCGCCACCTCAGGCTAACGTCACAAAGGACAAGGTCCCGCCCCCTACTTGCATCTGCCCCCCACCCCCCTCCCCAATGCTGGAGTAACTCAGCGGGTGAGGCAGCATCTATGGAGCGAAGGAATAGGTGACGATTCGGGTCGAGATCCTTCTTCAGACTGATGGTGTAGGTGAGGAGTAGCTGGTGTCAACTGGTCCAAGGGGGAAGGGGAATACGCAGTGATAAGGTCTCACATAGGAGATAAGTGGGCAAAATTAGGGCACATGGTATTGGGGGTAGAGTGCTGACATGGATAGAAAATTGTTTGGTAGACAGGAAACAAAGAGTAGAGATTAACGGATCCCTTTCAGAATGGCAGGCAGTGACTAGTGGGGTACTGCATGGTTCAGTGGTGGGACTGCAGCTATTTACAATATACATCAATGTTAAAGATTAGGGGATTCAAGGTAACATTAGCAAATTTGCAGATGACACAAAGCTGGGTGGTAGTGTGAACTGTGTGGAGGATGCTATGAGAAGGAAGGTTGACTTCGACAGGTTGGGGGTGTGGGCAGTTGCATGGCAGATGCAGTTTAATGTGGAGAAATGTGAGGTTAGCCACTTTGGTAGAAAGAACAGGAAGGCAGATTATTAACTAAATGGTGTCAATTTGGGAAAAGGGGATGTGCAACGGGATATGGGGGTCCTTGTTCATCAGCCACTGAAAGAAAGCATGCTGGTACAGCAGGCGCTGAAGAGAGCAAATGTCATGTTGGCCTTCATAACAAGAAGAGTTGAGTATCGGAGTAAAGACGTCCTTCTGAAGTTGTACAAGGCCTTAGTGAGACCACACCTGGAGGATTGTATGCAGTTTTGGTCTCCAAATTTGAGGACGGACATTCTTGCTATTGAGGGAGTACAGCGTAGGTTCACAAGGTTAATTCCCGGGAAGAAGGGACTGTCATATGCTGAGAGAATGGAGCGGCTGGGCTTGTATACTCTGGAATTTAGAAGGATGAGAGGGTTTCTTATCTGCAAGGCTCAGTGCCAGGACCACAGCTATTTACAATATACATCAATGATAAAGATTAAGGGATTCAAAGTAACATTAGCACATTTTCAGATGACAAAGCTGGGTGGCAGTGTGAACTGTGCGGAGGATGCTATGAGAAGGAAGGGTTTCTTATTGAAAATATAAGATTATTAAGGGTTTGGACATGCTAGAAGCAGGAAACTTCTTCCCAATGTTGGGGTGTTCAGAACCAGAAGCCAGTTTCCTTCTTCTAACGTGTCGAAAACCCTCAATAATCTTAAATTTAGAACGGAAATGAGGAATTTTGTTTTCACCCAGAGAGTTGTGAGTCTGTGGAATTCTCTGCCTCAGAGGGTGGTGGACGCCGGTTCTCTGGAAACTTTCAAGAGAGAGTTAGATAGGGTGTAAGGATATATGGGGAGAAGGCAGGAACGGGGTACTGATTGCGGATGATGAGCCATGATCGCATTGAATGGTGATGCTGGCTCGAAAGGCTGACGGCTTACTCTTGCACCTATTGTCTATTGAGGTTCCCTGTGGGAGGAGAGGACCATTAGGACCCAGTTCCGTCAGAACACGTGGTGTGAGAGTCTGCAGCGTGGAGACTCTGGGCCCGGTGCTGAACCAAGGACGCTGGAAAGACGACTGCTGTGGCGCACTGTTGGGCGGTAGAGTTGGCCAGGTAGACAGAGTCGCTGGTCGAAGCCTGCGCGGTGTGCCACGGCATGCGGGCGAAGTGTCAGAATTGCCGGTCAGCGAATGAACGGGAAGGCAGCTGGGGTCGGCGCTACGGTGAGGCAACCAGGGTCGGCGGCTACGGTGAGGCAACGAGGGTCGGCGGCTACGGCGAGGCAGCGAGGGTCGGCGTCATCGGTGAGGCAGCGAGGGTCGACGGTGTCGGTGAGTCGGTGAAGGTCGGCGGCAACGGCCACGTGTAGGCCACGCGGGGAGGTCGACGACAGCGGCATCCTCGATGGCCCAGGGCCGAGATCGATCAGGAAGGCGGTGAGTGTTGGTGCTGCTCCTCGTGGCAGCAATGATATCGCGGGGCTGGGCTGGTGGTGTTCGGGTAGGCAGAGCGGGCCAGAGGTGGGGCCCCAGGACTGCTGGCGGACGTGTTGAGGATTGTCGGTTCCTCCCATCCCTTACTCCCACAAGCTGCCTACCTCCCATTCCCCTTACTCACTCGGGTTGCCCCCTCCCATTCCGCTTACACTCCTAAGCTGGTTATAAATCATCCCTTATTCTCCTATCTGTCGACATACCATTACTTTCTCCCGGAAGCTGGTTGCTTCCCCCCTTTTCGCCTAACCACCTAAAACTTGCTACCCCCCATACCCCCAGCTGGCTACCTCCCAATCCCTTTACTGCACCAAACTGGCTTCCTCCCATCCCCAGGAGCCAACAGTGAGCTATATGGTCTACCACACGAGCGAACAAACACACCCAACCTTGCAAACCCTCATTCCCCTTACTGCCCCAAGCTGGCAACCTCCCAATCTGCTTACTCCGTCAAGCTTGCTACCCACATTCCCCTTACTCCCCGAAGCAGGCTCCCACCCATTCTTTACTCCCCCGAAGCTAGATACTTCTCATTCCCCTTCCAGAAACGGGCTATCAACCATTCCCCTTACTCCCTCAAGCTAGTTACCTCCCAATCCCCTTATTCACTCAATCGGGCTCCGTCCCATTCCCTACTCCCCGAAGAAGGCAACCTCCCACCCATTATCCTCCAAGCTGTCTATCTCCCATCCCTTACTCCCCGAAGCTGGCTACCACCCATTCCTCTTACTCACACTAGCTGGATACCTCCCATTTCCCTTCCTCCCTGAAGCTGACTAATACCCATCATCCCCTTACTCACGCAAGCTGGAAACATCCCATTCCACTTCCTCCCAGAAGCTGGCTATCTCTTATTACCCTTACGCCCCCAAGCTGGCCACCTCCCTCTCCTTACTCCCCCAAGCTGGCTACCTCCCACCCCTTACTCCCCCAAGCTGGCTTCCTCCCATCTCTTACTCCCTCAAGCTGACTTCCTCCCATCCCTTACTCCCGCAAGCGAAGACTATGACAGAACCCGCCTAGTGGCGATCCCTGGAAGCGATGACACGATGCACGCAGTGATGCGTCGGATGACAATTTTGTCAACATATTGGACAACGACAGAAGCCAACAGCGAGCTACATCGTCTGACACACGTGCGAACGAACGCTACCAAGCTAGCTACCTCCTCCCATTCCCAATACACCCCAAGCTTTTACCTCCCATTCCCCTTACTCCCCTAATCTAGCTACCTCCCTTTTCCCTTACTCCACCCAAGATGGCTCCCTCCCATCCCTTACACCCTCCAGCTGCCTTCCTCCCATACGTTTACACCTAAAGCTAGCTATCTCCCTCCCCTTACTCCCTCAAGTTGGCTTTATCCCTCCCCTTAATCCCCAAGATGGCCACCTCCAATCCGATAATCCCCCAAGCTAGGGGTACCTCCCATTCCCCTTACTCCCCAGAGCTGGCTCTTCTATTCCCCTTACTCCCTCCACAAAACTGGCTCCCTCCCATCCCTTACTCCTCACAAGCTGGCTACCTCCCAGCCCTTACTCCCAAAGTCGGCTTCCTCCCGTTCACCTTACTCTCCAACTGGCTCACCATCCTTCCCTTATCCCCCAATTTGCTAACTCCCATTGCCTTTACTCCCACAAGCTGGTTATGTCCCACTACCCATACTCCCACAAGTTGTCTACCTCCCATTCCCCTTACACCCCCAAAGCTGGCTATCTCCCTTTCCCCTTACTCCCCAAGCTGGCCACCTCCCATTCCCCTTACTCCCCACACTGGCGACCCCCCTTTCCCCTTACAACATACACCAAGCTGGCTCCCTCCTATCACTTAATCCTCCAAGCCATGCCCCGACATCCCTTACTCCTCGAAACTGACTACTTCCCATTCTCCATACTTCCACAAGCTTGCTTCCAACTACACCTTACTTTCCCCAAGCTGCCTTTCTCCCATTCCTTACACACCCTCCCCCAAGCTGACTAGCTCCCGCCCCTTACCTATCCCACCAAACTGGCTTCCTCCCTCCCCTTACTCCCCCAAGCTGGCTTAGTCCCTCCCCTTATCCCCCAAGCTGGCTTCCTACCATCCCTTACACCCTCCCCCAAGCTGGCCTCTTCCGATCCCTTATTCAAACAAGCAAGGATCACAACAGAAGGCGCCTAGTGGCGACCCCTGGAAGCGATGACGCGATGCACTCTGTGATGCTTCGGGTGACAATTCTGTCAACATATTGGACGACGACAGACGCCAACAGAGCTACATCGTCTGACACACGTGCGAACGAACACCCCCCAAGCTGCCTCCCTCCCATCCCTTACTCTCGCATGGTGGCTCCCATCCACTAACAAGCTAGCTAACACCAATCTGCTTACTCCCTAAAGCTGCCTTCCTCCCATCCCGTGATCCTCCAAGCTGGGGCTACCTCCCATTCATTCATCCCCCTTTCTCCCACAAGCTGGCTACCTTCCATTCCCCTTACCCAGTCCACCAAGCTGGCTTCCTCCCATGCCTTACTCCCCCGAGCTGACTACCTCCCATCCCTTACTCCCCAAGTTGGCTTCCTCCTATTCCCCTTACACTCCAAGCAGCATAACTCCCATGCCCCTTATAACCCCAAGCTGGCTACCCCCCATTCCACTTACTGCTCAACATGGCTACCTCCTATTCTCCATACTCCCAAGCTGGCGACCTCCCGTACCCCTTGCTTCCCCCAAGCTGGCTACCTCCTCCAAGCCATGTCCTTACATCCCTTACCTCATACGTCTGGCTACCCCCGCCCCTTAATCCCCCAAGCTTGCTACCTAACATTCCCCCTATTCCCACAAGCTTTCTTCCTACCACCCCTTACCCCCGCTATCTGCCGTCTTCCCATCCCTTACCCCCCCCCCCCCCAACTGGCTACCTCTCTCCCCTTACTCCCCCAAGCTGGCTTGCTCCCTCCCCTTACGTCCCCAAGCTGGCTTCCCATCTCTCTTTACTCCCCGAAGCTGGCTTCCTCTCTCCCATCCCTCCCATCTCTCCCATCCCTCCCATCTCTCCCTGACTTCCTCCCATCCCTCATCCCCCCATGCCCCCCCCTCCCGAAGCTGCATTTCTCCCATTCCCCTTACACCCCAAGATTTTTACAGACCATGTCTTACTCCCTCAAGCTGACTACCTCCCATTCCCTTTACACCCCAAACTGACGACCTCGCTTTCCCCTTATTACACCAAGCTGGCTCCCCCCTTTCTCTTCATCCTCCAAGCCATGTCCCTCTATTCCTTACTCCCCAAAGGTGGCTATCACCCACCCCTTATCTTCACAAGCTGGTTACCTCCCATCCCTTACAACCCCCAAGCTGACTACCTCCCATTCTCCTTACTTCCACATGCCTGCTTCCTACCACCCTTTACTTCCCCAAGCTGCTTCCTACCATACCTTCCTCCCCAACCGGGGATTATGACAGAATCCTCGTGGCGATTCATTGAATGACGACGCGATGTACGATGTGTCGTGTCGGGCGACTGTTCTATCAACATGTTGGACGACGACAGATGCCAACAGCGAGCTACATATAACCATATAACCATATAACAATTACAGCACGGAAACAGGCCAACTCTGCCCTTCTAGTCCATGCCGAACACTTATTTTCCCTTAGTCCCATCTACCTGCACTCAGACCATAACTCTCCATTCCTTTCCCGTCCATATACCTATCCAATTTATTTGTAAATGATTAAATCAAGCCTGCCTCCACCACTTCCACTGGAAGCTTAATCCACACAGCTACCACTCTCTGAGTAAAGAAGCACCCCCCCCCCCCAATGTTGCCCCTAAACTTCTGTCCCTTAATTCTCAAGTCATGTCCCCTTGTTTGAATCTGCCCTACTCTCAATGGGAAAAGCTTCTCCACGTCAACTCTGTCTATCCCACTAATCATTTTAAAGACCTCTATCATGTTCCCCCTTAACCTTCTGCGCTCCAAAGAATAAAGACCTAACTTGTTCAACCTTTCTCTGTAACTTAGTTGCTGAAACCCAGGCAACATTCTAGTAAATCTCCTCTGTACACCATAATCCAGAATTGGCTTCACCAATGCCCTGTACAATTTTAACATTACATCCCAACTTCTATACTCAATGCTCTGATTAATAAAGGCCAGCACACCAACAGCTTTCTTTACCACCCTATCTACATGATATTCCACCTTCAGGGAACCATGCACAGTTATTCCTAGGTCCCTCTGCTCAACTGTATTCCTCAATTTACTACCATTTACCAGGTACGTCCTAATTTGATTTGTCCTGCCAAGATGTAGCACTTCACACTTATAAGCATTAAACTCCATCTGTCATTTTTCAGCCCACTCTTCCAAATGGCATAAATCTCTCTGTAGACTTTGAAAATCTACTTCATTATCCACAACACCACCTATCTAAGTATCATGTGCATACTTACTAATCCAATTTACCACACCATCATCCAGATCATTGATGTACATGACAAACAACAGTGGACACAACACAGATCCCTGTCGCATCCCACTTATCACTGGCCTCCAACCTGACAAACAACAGTCCACCATTACCCTCTGGCATCTCCCATTCAGCCACTGTTGAATCAATCTTGCTACTCCACCATTAATATCCAACAATTGAACCTTCTTAACCAACCATCCATGAGGAACCATGTCAAAGGCCTTACTGAAGTCCATATAGAAAACATCCACTGCTTTACCCCCATCAATTTCCCTAGTAACCTCTTCAGCTACACTAGAAGCTACATTATCGCATATGTTTGCAAACTGTACAAAAATTAAAAAATTCTGGGTAAATATTTTTAGTATAATATCTAAAGTAACCAACACACAATTGGAACCAGATCGAAAATTAATAATACTCGGAATATTAGAATTAAATCAAACATTTAGAATAACACAAAGAAACTTTATTGATTATAGTTTAATAACAGGAAAAAAATTAATTCTAAAATTTTGGAAAGGCCCTACGGCCCCCACAATCAAAATGTGGATTATAGAAATGACGGAGACCTTAAACGTGGAAAGAATCAGATTTTCCCTGTTGGACAAACAGGAATTATTCGTTGGAACATGGTCTCCTTTTATTGATTACTTAAAGGGTCAGAATAGTTCAGCACAGGAACCTGACTAGCACTCGGGCTAAAGATTGGGTGAAATGCTACACTCTGAAATGTACGAACATATCTCGAACAATGTTTTTTATTGTAATAAATTTTTCCATTCTTCTTTAACTATCTCTTTCCCCCCCCTTTTTTTTTGTTTTTGTTTTTCTTTCCTTTCTTTTTTCCTTTACTTCATCTATCTCTTTAGTTCTATCTAGTTTAAAAAAATGAAGAAAAAGGCAAAAAGTATTGGAGACAATGTAATAATAACTGACAATATTATCAATTTAAAAATGTAAGACAGTAATGATGTAATAGGTTATGTACCTATCTCCAATAAAAAATATTTTCAAAAAAAAAAATAAAAAAAATTCAAGAAGATTAGTCAAACATGACCTTCCAGGCGCAAATCCATGTTGACTGTTCCTAATCGTCTGACATTGTCTGACACATGAGCGAATGAACACCCCCAAGCTGGGAACCTCCCATTCCCTTCACTCACCCAAGCCGGCTATCTATCAATCTGCATTGGAACCCAAGCTAGCTACCTCCCATTCCCCTTATTCCCCAAGCTAGCTACCCCCCATCCCGGACTCCCACAAGCTGGCTTACTATGCTCATCAATTTCCCTAGTAACGGCTTCAAAAACTTCAAGAAGACTAGTCAAACATGACCTTCCAGGCACAAATCCACACTGACTGTTCCTAATCAGACCCTGTTTAGCCAGATGCTTGTATATATTACCTCTAAGTATCCTTTCCATTAATTTTCCCATCACTGACATCAAACAAACAGGTCTATAATTGCTAAGTTTACTCTTAGAACCTTTTTTAAACACTGGAACAACATGCGTAGTACGCCAATCCTCCGGCTCTATTCCCGTTTTTACTGACATTTGAAATATTTCTGTCAGAGCCCCTGCTATTTCTACACTAACTTTCCTCAATGTCCTAGAGAATATCCTGACCGGACCTGGAGACTTATCCACTTTTATATTTCTCAAAAGTGTCAGTACTTCCTCTTCTTTGAATCTCATAGTTTCAATAGCTACTATACGTGTTTCCCATACCTCACATAATTCAATATCCTTCTCTTTGGTGAATCCCGAAGAAAATAAATTGTTCAATATCTCCCCCATCTCTTTTGGCTCTGCAGATAGCTGTCCACTCTGAATCTCTAATGGATCAATTTTATCCCTTGTTACCTTTTGCTATTAATATAGCTGTAGAAACCCTTATGATTTATTTTCACCTTACTTGCCAAAGCAACCTCATATCTTCTTTTGGCTTTTCTAATTTCTTTCTTAAGATTCTTTTTACATTCTTTATACTCCTCAAACACCTCATTTACTCCATGCTGCCTATAATTATTGTAATCTCTCTCTTTTTCCGAACCGTCCAATTTTCTTTGAAAACCATGGCTCTTTCCAATTTTCATTATATTCTTTCAACGGAACAGGGACATAAAGATTCTGTACTCTTAAAATGTCACCTTTAAATGTACTCCATGTCTCTTCAACATCCTTTCCATAAAACAAAATGTCCGGATTCACTCCTTTTAAATCCTTTCGCATCTCCTCAAAGTTAGCCTTTCTCCAATCAAAAATCTCAACCCTAGGTCCAGTTCTGACCCTCTCCATAATTATATTGAAACTAATGGTATTGAATTCACTGAACCCAAAGTGCTCCCCAACGCATACCTCCGCCACCTTACCTGTCTCAATTCCTAACAGGAGGTCCAGCACTGCCCTTCTCTAGTCGTTACCTCTATGTATTGCTGCAAAAACAAACCTGCACACATTTTACAAATTCCAAACCATCCAGCCCATTTACAGAATGTGTTTCCCAGTTTATGTGTGAAAAATTGAAATCTCCAACAACCTTGTGTCCAATTCTCGCTCTCCATTAGGCGGTGTATAATACACTCCTATAAGTGTTGCTGCACCTTTCCCATTTCTCAGTTCCACCCAAGTAGCCTCACTAGATGAGCCCTCTAATTTATCCTGCCAAAGCATTGATGTAATATCTTCCATGACAAGCAATGCAACACATCCACCTCTTGCCCTTACAATTCTATCACACCTGATGCAACGAAATCCTGGAATATTTAGTTTCCTATGACAGCCCTCCTGCAACCATGTTTCACTGATCGCCACAACATCATACTTCCAGGTGTCAATACAGGCTCTAAGCTCGCCCACGTTTCCTACAATGCTCATAGCATTAAAATATATGCATTTTAATCACCCACCACCTCTTATTCTTTTTATTATCTTTTTCTTATTTCTCCCCTACATTTTGGGTCCGATTACTTCCCTTCTCTGCATCCCCCATGCTGGTTGCCTCCATACACGTACACCCCCAATCTGCCTTCCTCCTCCTATCCCTTACTCCCCCAAGCTTTCTACCTCTTAACCCTTACTCCCCAAGCTAGCTACTTCCCTTCCTTTACACCCCTAGCTGGTTTCCCCCATCCATTATTTCTCCTATCTTGCTACTTCTCACTTCTCTCAGAAGCTGGCTGCCTCCCATTTGTTACTCCCCAAGCTGACAACCTCCCATCCTTGCCACCTCACGCTGGCTACTTCGTTTTCCCTTACTCCCGCAAGCTGGCTTCCTCCCATCCCTAGCCGGGATCATGACAGCAGTCTCCTCTCCTCGTGGCGATTCCTGGAAGCGATGACACGATGCACTCTGTGACGCGTCGGGCGACGATTATTTCAACATGTTGGATGACGACAGAAAGCAACAGCGAGCTACATTGTCTGACACTCGAGCGAACAAACACCCCACAAGCAGTAGGGACCTACCATTTCCCTTATTTCCCCAAACAGACTACCGCCCATTCTCCTTACTCCCTCAAACTAGCTACCTCCCATTCCCCTTACTCCCCAAGGAAATGGACAAGGGAAAGACAATGGATGTAGTGTACCTGGACTTCCAGTAAGCATTTGATAAGATCCCACACGGGAGATTAGTGGGCAAAATTAAGGCACATGGTATTTGGGGTAGAGTGCTGGCATGGATAGAGAAGTGGTTGGCAGATAGGAAACAAAGAGTAGGGATTAACAGGTCCCTTTCAGAATGGCAGGCAGTGACTAATAGGGTACCGCAAGGCTCGGTGCTTAGTCCGCAGCTATTTACAATATATATCAATGATTTGGATGAAGGGATTCAAAGTAACATTAGCAAATTTGCAGATGACGCAAAGCTGTGCGGCAGAGTGAACTGAGAGGAGGATGCTATGAGAATGCAGGCTGACTTGGAACAGGTTGGAGGAGTTGGCAGTTGCATGGCAGATGTCATTTAATGCGGATAAATGTGAGGTTATCAACTTTATAGGAAGAACTAAATGGCGTCCAGTTGGGAAAATAGGAAGTACAACTGGATCTGGGGGACCTTTTACACCAGTCTATGAAAGTAAGCATGCAGGTATAGCAGGCAGTGAAGAAAGCAAATGGGATGTTGGCCTTTAGGAGAAACGAGGTCCTTCTGCACTGTACCGAGCCCTAGTGAGACCACATTCAGGACATTCTTGCTATTGAGCGATTGCAGCGTCGGTGTAGAAGTTTAATTCCAGGGATGGCAGGACTGTCATATACTGAGAGAATGGAGCAGTTTGGGTCCTACACTCTGGAGTTTAGGATGAGGCGATCTCATTGAAACATATAACATTATTAAGGGATTGGATACGCTAGAGGCAGGGAAGATGTTCCCGATGTTGGGGGAGTCCAGAACCAGGGGCAACAGTTTAAGAATAACGAGTAAGCCATTTCGAATGGAGATGAGGAAACACTTTTCCTCACAGGGAGTGGTGAGTCTGGAATGCTCTGCCCCAAAGTGCGGTGGAGGCGGGATCTCAGGATGGTTTCAAGAGAGAGCTAGTTAGGCCTCTTAAAATAACGGAGTCAGCCGATATGAGGATAAGGCAGGATCGGGGTATTGATTGGGCATGATCAGCCATGATCACATTGAATGGCGGTGCAGGCTCGAAGGGCAGAATGGCCTCTACTCCTGGACCTGGACACTTACTCCCCAATTTGGCTTACTCCGATTCCCCTTTCTTTCCTAAACTGGCTGCCTCCCATCCTCTTTCTCCCCGCAGCTGGGTTCCTCGCTGAATCGTCCAACTTGTCTTACTTCCATTTGCCTTACACCACCCCTACGCCAACTTTCCTCCAATCCCTTACTCCCCCAAGCTGGCTAACATACTCTCTACCTTTACTCCACCAGCCAGCTTCCTCCCATTACACTTACTCCGCTATGCTGGCTACCTCCCATCCATTATCTCCCACCGCCAAAGCTGGCTTCCTCCCTTCCTTTACTCCCCAAGTATCCTTCCTCCCATCCCTTACACCACAATATGGCTACCTCCTTTCCCTTACTCCCCTAAGCTGGATACCACCCTTTCCCCATAGGCACCCAAGCTGGCTGCCTCCTATCCCCTTATTCCCGCCCAAGCTGGCTGCCTCCCATCCCTTACACACCCAATCTGGCTCCCCCCCCATCCCTTACACCCCTAAACTGGCCACCTCCCATTCTTACAATTGCAAGCTGGTTGCCTCCCATCCCTTATTCTTCCTATCTGCCTACCTCCAATTTCTTTAGCTCGGAAGCTGGCTGCCTCCCATCCCTTACGCCTCCAAGCTGCCAACCTCCCATCCTTACAATCCCAAGCCGGCTACCTCTCCCTTTTCCCTTACTACCCCCAAGCTAGCTTCTTCCCATCCCTACTCCCCCAAGCTAGCAACATCCCATCCTTACAACGCCAAGTTGGCTAGCTCCATTTTTCCTTCCTCCACCAAGCTGGCTTCCTCCATCCTTTACTTGCCCAAGCGGGGATCATGACAGCAGCCTCCTCGTGGCGATTCCTGGAAGCGACGGCCCGATGCACTCTGTGACGCACCGGGCGACGATTCTTTCAACATGTTGGACGACGACAGAAGCCAACAGCGAGCTACATTGACTGATTCACGAGCGAACAAACACCTCCAAGCTGTGAGAGCCTGTCATCCCCCTTATTCCCCAAGCTGGATAATGCACATTCACCTTACTACCTCCCCCAAGCTATCCTTCTCCCTTCCCTTCCTCACCAAAGTTGCCTTTCTGCTATCCGTAATCCCACCAAGTTGGTTTCTCCCATTTGCCCTACTCCATCCACTAAGCTAACTACCTCTCATTCCTTACTCCCCCAAGGGGAATGAATACCTTCCATTCCATTTCACCCAAGCTGGATACCTCCCACCGCTTACCACCAAGCTGGATGCCTCCCATCCCTTACCTCCCCAAGCTGGCTCCCTCCCATTCCCCTTACTTCCCCAAGCTGTCTACTACCACCCATTCTCCTTACTCTCCCCCAAGCTGAATACCACCCAATCCTTACTCCCCCAAACTGGATACCTCCCATCAAATACTCCCCCAAGCTGGTCACCTCCCATCCCTTACTCCCCAAGATGGCTAACTCCCATTTCCTGTAATTCCCCAAAGCTGGCTCAGTTCCCTTACTCCCCCAAGCTGTCAACCTCCCAACACACACTCTCTCAAGCTGGCTAACTCCCACCCCTTACTCCCCCAAGCTGGCTTACTCTGATTACCCTTACTTCCACCAAACAGGTTGCCTCGCATCCCATACTCGCCCAAGCTGGCTAACACACTCCCCCCCCCTTACTCCCCCAGCAAGCTTCATCCCATTCGCATTACACCCCCATGCTTCTATCCCCATCCACAAGTTCCCCATGTTGACTTCTTCCCATTCGCCTTAATGCCCCAAGCTGGCTGCCACCCATCGCTTTCCCCCCTCCCCCTTACTGGCTTCCTCTCTTCCTTTACTACATGTTGCTTTCTTTCCATCCCTTATCCCCTCATAAGCAGCCTTCCTACCATAACTTACTCCCCCAAGATCGCTACTTCACTCCCCTTACTCCCTCAAACTTGATACCACCCTTTCCAATTACGCACCCAAGTTGTCCATCACCGAGTCCCCTTACTCCCACCCCCCAAGCTGACTGCCGCCCATCCCTTACACCCCCATCTGGATTCCTCTCTTGCCTTACTCCCCCATGCTGACAACCTTCCATCCTTACAACCCCAAGCTGGCTACCTCCCGTTTACCTTACACCCCCAACCTAGCTTCCTCCCTCCCATCACTGACTCCCCCAAGCGGGGATCAAGATGGAAGCCTCCTCATGGCGATTCCTGGAAGCGATGACACGATGCACTGTGACCCGTCGGGTGACGATTCTTTCAACTTTTTGGACGACGACAGAAGCCAACATGCAGCTTTTCTACCACCCTTCCCCCTTACTCACCCCAGTTGGCTGCCTACCATCCCTTCCTCCCCCAATCTGGCTTTCTGCCTTCCTTTACTCACCAAGTTGCTTCCACCCCATCCCTTACCTCCCGCAAGCTGCCTTCTTCCAATCCCCTACTCCCACAAGATGGCTACCTCCCTCCCCTTACTCCACGAAGGTTGATACCACCCTTTCCACTTTCGCACTCAAGCCCTGGCTCCCTCCCATTCCCCATTACTCTCTCAAGTTGGCTGCTACCCATCCCTAACTCCCGCAATCTGGCTTCCTCCTAACTCCTACTCCCAAAAGCTAACTACACCCCATCCTTTATTTCCGCAAGCCGGTTGTCTCCCATCCCTTACACCTCCAAGCTAACTATCTCCCATCCATTACTCCCTGTTGGAATCCTCCCATCCACCTTCCTCGCCCAAGTTGGCTTCCTCTCATTCGCCTTACTCCCCCCAAGCCTACTTCCTCCCATCCCTGAATACCCCAGATGGCTTCCTCCCATTCCTTACTCCCCCAAGTTGGCTCCCTTCCATTCGCCTTACTCCACAAATCTGCCTTCCGCCCATCCCTTACATTCCCAAGCGCGGATCATGACAAAAAGCCTCCCCGTAGTGATCCCTGGAAGCGACGACGCGATGTACGATGTTCTGTCAACATGTTGGACGACGACAGAATCCAAAAGCGAGTTACTTCGTCTGACACATGAGCGAACACCCCCAAGCTCGGAAACTCCCATTTCCGTTACTCTCCCAATGTGGCTACCTCCCATTCCCCTTACTTCGCACAAGCTGGCTACCTCCCATTCCACTTACTCCCCCAATGTGGCTACCTCCCATCCCGTTACTGTCCCAAACGGGCTATCTCCCATTTTCTGTAATCCCCCAATGTGGATACCACCTCCCTTACCACTTACTGCTCCAAACTGGCTGCCTCCCATCCGTTGTCCCCCCCATTCCCACCACCAATCTGGCTTCCCCCCAACCTTTTACTCCCCAAGCTGGCTTACTCCGATTGCCCTTACTCCTCCCAACTGGCTTCCTCCCATTCCTTATTCCGCCAAGCTGGCTACCTCCCATCCCTTACCCTCCCAATCTGGCTTCCTCCCATATCTCACTTCCCCCAAGTTGCCTTCTTCCCATCCCTGACTCCCCAAACTGGCTACCTCTCTCCCCTTATTCATCAAGCTGGCTACCTCTCTTTCTTCCTCTTACTAACCCAAGCTGTCAAGCTCCCATTCCCCTGATTCCCCCCAAGCTGGCTACCTCCCATCCCGTAGTCCTCCTATCTGGCTGGCTACGTCCAAGTTCCTTTCTCTCGGAAGCTGGCTGCCTCCCATCCCTTAATCCCCCAAGCTGGCTACCTACCTTTCCCCTTACTTTTCTCCATGCTAGCTACCGGCCATTCCTCTAACTGCCTCAAGCTGGCAATCTCCCCATCCTTTAATTCCATTCACCATAACCCCCCCCCCCCCCCCCCCCCCCCCCCAAGCTGCCTAGCTCCCATCCGTTGCTCCCCCAAGTTGGCTTCCTCCCATTCGCCTTACTACCCCAACCGGCCTTCCTCTCATCAATTACCCCACCAAGGTGGCTTAGTCAATAGACAATAGGTTCAGGAATAGGCGATTTGGTCCTTCGAGCCAATAACGCCATTCAAGGCTCCCATCGCCCAATCAGTACCCCGTTCCTCATAACGGCTTCCTCCCATTCACCATATACCTCCAAGTTGGCTACCCCTTCCTCCTATCTGGCGACCTCCCATTACTTTCTCGTGGAAGGTGACTGCCACCCATCCCTTACTCCCCCAAGGTGGTAACCTCCCGTCCCTTATCCCCCAAGCTGGCTACCTGCAATCCCTTGCTCACGCAAATTGTCTTCCTCCAATTCGCCTTACTCTCGACGTTGCTTGTCTCCCATCCCTTAGACCACAAGCTGGCCTGCTCCCTTCCTTAGCTCCCCCCAAGTTGCCTTCCACCCTTCCTTTGCCCCACCCACCACGTTGACCTCCCCCAAGCTGGCTAACTCCCGCACCCAACCCCTCCACCGCCAAGGTGGCTGCCTTCCGTCCCTTACACGCCAAAGTTTTCTACCTACCTTCTCATACTCCCCAGAAGCTGGCTACCTCCCACCCCTTTCTCCCCAAAGCTGGCTTCTCTGAATCCCCCTTTTCCCCCCATGCTGGTTACCTTCCATCCCTTAAACCTCCAACCTGGCTTCCTCCCATTTGCCTTACTCATCCACGCCGACCTCCTCCCATCACTTACTCCCTCCCCTAAGCTGATTAACACATTACCCTTTATTCCCCCAAGCTGGTTACCTCCCCCCCACTTTCTCCCTCCCCTTACACCCACAAGCTGGCTACCTCCCACCCCTTACTCCCCCAAGCAAGCTGATTCCCAACAGGAGCCACCAGCGAGCTACATCGGCTGAAACGAGCGAACAAATACACCCAAGCTGTGGGAACCTGCCATTTCCCTTAAACCCAAGTTGGGTACCTCCCACCATGCCCCTTACTCTCCCTAGCTTGCTACCTCCCACGCTACCCCCGACCACCCCAAGCTGACTCCCTCCCTTCCTATGCTCCCCGTTGCCTTCTTGCTCGGAAACTGGCTGCCTCCCATCCCTTACTTTCCCAAGCGGGGATCAAGGCAGCAACCTCCTACTGGAAACGCCAACGCGATGCACCCTGCGGCGGGCGACATTTCCTTCAACATCTGGGCCGATGACATACGCCAACTGCGAGTTAGTATCTGAAACACGAGCGGACAAACACTCCTAAGCTGTGGGGACCTGTCATTCGCCTTACTACCCCAAGCTGGCTTACCTCACATTCTCCTTACACCCGAAGGGGGCGAACTCCCATTCCCCTTACTCCCCGAATCTTATTAACCCCCGCCCCAAGATGGCTACGTCCCATCCCTTATTCCCACAAGCTGGCTGTATCGCACCCCTTACTCCTCCAACCGAGCGTACTCGGATTCCACTTACTCCCTCCGACAAGCTAGCTGCCTCCCATACCTTACTCCCCAATTTGGCTTCCTCGCAATTGCCTTTCTACCCCACGCAGCATACCCCCCCCCCCATCCCATAATCCCCCAAGCTGGCCAACACACTACTCGCTTACTCCCCCAGCCGGCCTTATCCATTCGCCTTACTCCCCCAAGCTGATTACTCCCCATCCCTTACGCCACTCAAGCTGCCTTCCTCCCACCCCATACTTCCCCAAGTTGCCTTCACCCATCACTTACTCCCCACGCTGGCTACCTCCCATTCACTTTATTCCCCCAAGCTGGTTTCCTCCATACCCTTTACTCCCCCAATCTGCCTTCCTCCCATCCGCAAGCTGGCTACCTCCTAACATTACTTCCCAAGCTATCTACCTACCACGCTTTGTTTACTCCCCCAAGCTGGTTTGCGCCCATCCCTTATTCCTCCTATCTGCCTACTTCCCTTTTCCCTTACTGCCGCAAGCTGTCTTCCTCCCATCCCTTACGCCCCCAAGCGGGGATTATGACAGAAGCCCCGTCGTGGCGATTCCTGCAAGCTACGTCACGATGCACTCTGTGATGAGTCGGGCGACTATACTGTCAACATGTACGACGCCACACAAATCCTAGCCGTGGGACCCAGCCATTCCTCTTACTACACCAAGCTGGTAACTTCACATTCACCTTATCTCCTCACGCTGGCAATGTCCCCACCCTTTACTCCCATTACTTACTGCCCCATGCTGGCTACCTCCCATCCCCTTATTCCCCAAGCTGGCTAACTCCTATTTCCGTTTATCCCCCAAACTGACTACCTCCCATTACCCTTGTTCCCCAAGCGTCTACCTCCCATTCACCTTACTCCCCAACCGTTACTCCCCGAAGATGGCTTCCTCCCATTCCTTACTCCCCCAGTTGGCAGCCTCTCATCCCTTAAACCACAATATTGGCTTCCTACCATTCCCCCGCGCTGCCTTCCAACCATTACTCCCGCAAGTTAACTTCTTCCCATTCGCCTTACTCCCGCAAGCTGGCAACCTCCCATCCCTTACCCCTTCCACAAGGCTAACTCCATTGCCCCTTACTCACCCAAGATGTCTTCGTCCCACGTCCATTACTCACACAAGCTTGCTACCTCGCTTATCCCATACTCCCTAAGCTGGCTGTCTCCCATCCCTAACTCCCGCCCCCAAGCCGGGATCATGACAGCAGCCTCCTCATGGCGATTCCTGGAAAAACGACACAATGCACTCTGTGATGCTTCGGGCGACGATTGTTTCAACATGTTGGACGACGACAGAAACTAACAGCGAGCCAAATTGTCTGATGCTCGAGCAAACAAGCACGCCAAGCTGTGGGAACCTCCCATTCCCTTTACTCCCCAAAGATGGCTACCGCACCTACCACTTTCTACCCAAAGATGGCTACCTTTCATTCTCCTTACTCCCCAAGCTGGGTACCTCCCTTTCCGTAACTCCCTTAAGCTGACAATCTCCCCATTCTTTAATTCCATTCACCTTACTCTCCCACGCTTGTCTACCTCACATTCCCCTTACTCGTTCAAGCTGGCTACTTCCCTTGCCCCGTACCAACCCATGTTGTCTACCTCCCAGGCCTCTTACTAACCCAAGCTGGCTACGTTCCATCCCTTACTCCCCCAAGTTATCTTCCTCCAATTCGCCTTATTACCGCCCCCAAGCTGGCTACCTCCCATTCATTACCCACAGCAAGCAGGCTTCCTCCAATTCGCCTTACTTCACCACCACCAACCCACGTTGCCTTCCTCCCATCCCTTACCCCACCCACCAAGTTGTCTTCCTTCCATTTGCCTTACTCCCCCAAGGTTACACCCCCCCATTCCTTACTCCCCCTTAGCTGGATACCTCCCATCCTTCACTCTCCCAGCTGGCTGCCTCCAGCCCTTACCTCCCATTCCCCTTAAATCCCCAAGTTGGTTTCTTCCGAACCATCTTACTTCCCCCAAGCTGTCTATCTCCCAACCCTTACTCCGCAATACTGGCTTCTTCCCATTCCGCTTACTCCCCAAGGAAAATGGACAAGGGAGAGCCGGTGGATGTAGTGTATCTGGACATCCAGTAAGCATTTGATAAGGACCCACATCGGAGATTTGTGGGCACAATTAGGGCACATGGCATTGAGGGTAGAGTGCTGACATGGATAGATAAGTGGTTGGCAGAGATTCAGGGGATATGAGCAGAAGGCAGGAACGGGGTAATGATTGGGGATGATCAGCCATGGTCACATTGAATAGCGGTGCAGGCTCGAAGGGGTAAAAGGCCTACTCCTGCACCTATTGTCTATTGTCTGCCATTCCCCTTCCTCCCGCAAGCAGGCTTTCCCCCCTCCCCTTACAGCCCAACCTGGCTACCTCCCATCCCGTACACCCGCAAGCTGGCAACCGCCTACCCCTTAATCCGCGAAGCATGCTTACTCCGATTCAACTTACTGCCCCAAACTGGCTGCCTCCCATCCCTTACACCCCCCATGCTGGCAACATCCCACCCCTCAAGCTATTTTCCTCCCATCTCTTACTCCCCAAGCGGGGAATCATGACAATCTTACTCGTGGCGATTCCTGGAAGCGACGACACGATGCCCTCTGTGACGCATCAGGCGATGATTCTTTCAACATGTTGGACGAGACAGAAGCAAACAACCACCCACATCGTCTGGCACAGGAGCGAACACACACACCCAAGCTGTGGTAACCTGGCATTCCCCTCACTCCCATCAGGCTTCCTCAAATTCCCCTTTCTGCCCGAAGCCGGATACCTCCCATTCCCCTTACTCTCCTAAGCTGATTTACCTCCCATCCCTAACTTCCTTAAACTGGCAATCTCCCAGACTTTACTCCCATTCACCTTCCCCCGCCCCCCCCAGCTGGATTTCCTCCCATTACCTTACTCCCCCCAAGTTGTCTTTCTCCCATCCGTTACCCCCACACAAGCTGGAATCCTCCCCCAAGTTGCCATCGTCCTATCCCTTAATCCCCCAAACTGGCTACCTCTCGTTCCTCTTACTAACCTAAGCTGTCAACAACCTCACATCCCCCTTATTCCCCCAAGCTGGTTCTCTCCCATTCCCATCACTCCCCCGAGCTGGTTACCTCCCAATCTTTTCTCCTGGAAGCTGGCTGCCTCTCATCCCTTAGCTCCCCAAGCTGGCAACCTCGCATCCTTACTCTGCCAAGCTGGCTACTTCTATTTGCCTCACGCTGGTTCCCTCCCATCCCTTACTCCCCAAGCGGTGATCATGACAGAAACCTCATCGTGGCGATTGCTGTAAGCGACAACACGATCGACCCTCGGATGCTTCGGGCGACGATACTGTCACATGTTTAACGACGACAGAAGCCACAGCGAACTACATCGTCTAAAATAAGAGCGAACAATCACAGCCAAGCTGCGGGAACCTGCCATTCCGGTTACTCCACCTTGCTCGTAACATGCCATTCCCCTACTCCCCCAAGCTGGCTACTCCCATGCCTTACTCCCCCAAGCGGGGAATCATGACAGAATCCCACTCTTGCCCACTACCATCCCTTACCCCTGTTGGCTTCCTCCGGTTTGACTTTCTCCCCCAAGTTAACTAACAACATCCAATTCCTTACTCCCCCTTGCTGGTTACCTCGTATCCATTGCTACCCAAGCTGGCAGCCTCCCATCCCTTACCTCTCCCCAAACTGACTACCTCCCGTTACCCTTGCTTCCCCAAGCTGGCTTCGTCCGATTTCCTTTTCTCCCCCAAGGTGGCTCCCTCCCGTGCCTTACTACGCAATTCTGGCCACCTGACTTAGCTTACTACCCATAGCTGGCTATATCACATACTTTAAACCCTCAAGCTGGCTACTTCTCATCCCTTACTCGCCAAAGATGGCTACCACCTTTAATTCCATTCCGCTCACTCTCCATATAACCATATAACCATATAACAATTACAGCACGGAAACAGGCCATCTCGACCCTTCTAGTCCGTGCCGAACACATAATCTCCCCTAGTCCCATATACCTGCGCTCAGACCATAACCCTCCATTCCCTTCCCATCCATATAACTATCCAATTTATTTTTAAATGATAAAAACGCACCTGCCTCCACCACCTTCACTGGAAGCTCATTCCACACAGCTACCACTCTCTGAGTAAATAAGTTCCCCCTCATGTTACCCCTAAACTTCAGTCCCTTAATTCTCATGTCATGTCCCCTTGTTTGAATCTTCCCTACTCTCAGTGGGAAAGCTTTTCCACGTCAACTCTGTCCATCCCTCTCATCATTTAAAAAACCTCTATCAAGTCCCCCCTTAACCTTCTGCGCTCCAAAGAATAAAGCCCTAACTTGTTCAACCTTTCTCTGTAACTTAGTTGCTGAAACCCAGGCAACATTCTAGTAAATCTCCTCTGTACTCTCTCTATTTTGTTGACATCCTTCCTATAATTAGGCGACCAAAATTGTACACCATACTCCAGAATTGGCCTCACCAATGCCTCGTACAATTTAAACATTACATCCCAACTTCTATACTCAATGCTCTGATTTATGAAGGCCAGCACACCAAAGGCTTTCTTTACCACCCTATCTACACGAGATTCCACTTTCAGGGAACTGTGCACAGTTATTCCCAGATCCCTCTGTTCACCTACATTCTTCAATTCCCTACCATTTACCATGTACGTCCTATTTTGATTTGTCCTGCCAAGATGAAGCACCTCACACTTATCAGCATTAAACTCCATCTGCCATCTTTCAGCACACTCTTCCAACTGGCATAAATCTCTCTGTAGACTTTGAAACTCTACTTCATTACCCTCAACCCCACCTATCTTAGTATCATCTGCATACTTACTAATCCAATTTACCACACCATCATCCAGATCATTGATGTACATGACAAACAACAGTGGACACAACACAGATCCCTGTGGCACCCCACTCGTCACTGGCCTCCAACCTGACAAACAACCATCCACCATTACTCTCTGGCATCTCCCATTCAGCCACTGTTGAATCAATCTTGCTACTCCACCATTAATACCCAACCATTGCACCTTCTTAACCAACCTTCCATGAGGAACCTTGTCAAAGGCCTTATTGAAGTCCATATACACAAGATCCACTGCTTTACCCTCATCAATTTCCCATAGTAACTTCTTCAAAAAATTCAAGAAGATTGGTTAAACATGACCTTCCAGGCACAAATCCATGTTGACTGTTCCTAATCAGACCCTGTTTATCCAGATGCTTATATATATTATCTCTAAGTATTCTTTCCATTAATTTGCCCACCACTGACGTCAAACTAACAGGTCTATAATTGCTAGGTTTACTCTTAAACCCCTTTTTAAACAATGGAACAACATGCGCAGTGCGCCAATCCTCCGGCACTATTCCCGTTTCTAATGACATTTGAAATATTTCTGCCATAGCCCCTGCTATTTCTACACTAACTTCCCATCCTGTCCGGACCTGGAGACTTATCCACTTTTATATTTCTCAAAAGTGTCAGTACTTCCTCTTCTTTGATCCTCATAGTTCCCATAGCTACTCTACTTGTTTCCCTTACCTCACTTAATTCAATATCCTTCTCCTTGGTGAATACCGAAGAAAAGAAACTGTTCAATATCTCCCCCATCTCTTTTGGCTCTGCAGATAGTTGTCCACTCTGACTCTCTAATGGACCAATTTTATCCCTCGTTATCCTTTTGCTATTAATATAGCGGTAGAAACCCTTCGGATTTACTTGTACCTTACCTGTCAAATCAACCTCGTATCTTCTTTTAGCTTTTCTAATTTCTTTCATAAGAATCTTTTTACATTTTTTATCCTCCTCAAGCACCTCTTTTACTCCATGCTGCCTATAATTATTGTAGATCTCTCTCTTTTTGCGAACCAAGTGTCCAATTTTCCTTGAAAACCATGGCTCTTTATAATTTTTACGTTTTCCTTTCAACCGAACAGGGACAAAGATTCTGGACTGTTAAAATTTCACCTTTAAATGTACTCCATTTCTCTTCCACATCTTTCCCATAAAACAAACTGTCCCAATTTACTCCTTTTAAATCCTTTCGCATCTCCTCAAAGTTAGCCTTTCTCCAATCAAAAATCTCAACCCTAGGTCCAGTTTTGTCCCTCTCCATAAATATATTGAAACTAATGGTATTGTGATCACTGGACCCGAACTGTTCCCCAGCGCATACCTCTGCCACCTGACTCATCTCATTTCCTAACAGGAGGTCCAGTACCGCCCCTTCTCTAGTAGGTACTTCTATGTATTGTTGCAAAAAACTCTCCTGCACACATTTTACAAACTCCAACCCATCCAGCCCATTTACAGAATGTTTTTCCCAGTGTATGTGTGGAAAATTGAAATCTCCCACAATCACTACCTTGTGCTTACTACTAATATCTACAATCTCCTTACATATTTGCTCTTCCAATTCTCGCTCCCCATTTGGCGGTCTATAATACACCCCTATAAGTGTTGCTACCCCTTTCCCATTTCTCAGTTCCACCCAAATAGCCTCCCTAGACGAGCCCTCTAATCTATCCTGCCAAAGCACTGCTGTAATATCTTCCCTGATAAGCAATGCAACACCTCCACCTCTTGCCCCTCCAATTCTATTACACCTGAAGCAACGAAATCCAGGAATACTTAGTTTCCAATCACAGCCCTCCTGCAACCATGTTTCACTGATCGCCACAACATCATACTTCCAGGTGTCAATCCAGGCTCTAAGTTCATCCACTTTTCTTACAATGCTCCTAGCATTAAAATATACACATTTAAGAAACCCACCCTCTCTTATTCTCTGATTATTTTCTTTTTCTTCTCTCTCCCCTACATTTAGGGTCAGAGTGCTACCATTCTCTGCCCCCTGCTTCACACACTGACTGCTAGCTTTCCCCATTTGAGTCCCTCCCCCCAACCATACTAGTTTAAAGTCTCCCCAGTAGCCTTTGCTACTCTCTCCAAAGCAGCCTGCCTCCCATCCCGTAATTCCCCAAACTAGGGCTACCTCCCATTTCCCTTACTCCCTCCCCCAAGTTTGCTACCTCCCAACCCTTAATTCCCAAGTTGGCCTCCACCCATTCATCATACTCCCTCAAGCAGTCTCCCTCCCATCCCTAACCCCCAAGCTGGCTTCCTCCCTCCCCTTACACCCCATGTTGGCTTACACAAATACCCCTTACTAGCTACATCCGATCCCTTACTCCCCACTGCTGACTGAAAACGATCCCTTAATCCTCCAGTTTGGCTTACTCCCATTTTCTTACTCCCACCACGCTGCCTACCTCCATCCATTACTCCCCCAAGCTGGCTAACACGCTTCCCTCTTACTCCCATAGCAGCCTTCCTCACATTCGCCTTATTTTTCACCGATCTGGCTACTTCCAATCCATTACTCCACCAAGTGGCATCTTCCCATTCGCCGCATTCCAACACGCTGGCTACATCCCATCGCTTGGTCCCCGCCCCAAGCTGGCTTCCTCCCTTCCTGTACTCCCCAAGTTGCTTTTCTTCCTACCCCTTATTCCCCCCAGATGTCTTCCTCCCATCACTTACTCACCCATACCTGCTTACTCAGATTTCCCTTACTTCCTCAAACTATCTGCCTCCCATCCCTTAATCCACCAAGCTCGATACCTCCTAATCCCTTCGTCCCCAAGTTGGCTACCTCAAATCCGTTACTCCCCCAAGTTGCCTTCCTCCAATCCCTGTTCCCACCGTTGGGTTTCGACCATTTTACATTACTCACCCAGGCTTACTGCCTCCCATTCCTTACTCCCCTAAGCCGGCTCACTCCCAATTCTAACTCCCCCAAGCTGGCTGCCTCCCATCCCCATGTTGGCTACGTCCCATTCCCCTTACTACCCCAAGCTGTCTACCACCCACTCCCCTTACTACCCAAAGCTGGCTACCAAGCGGGGATCGTGTCACAAGCCTCCGCGTGGCGATCCCTGGAAGCAACGACACGATGTACGATGTTCTGTCAACATGTTGGACGACGACAGAAGCCATCATTGTCTGACACATGAGCGAACGAACATACCCAAGCTGGGAAACTCCCATTCCCCTTACTACCCCAAGCTGGCTCCCCCCCCCCCCCCCCAAGATGGAAACCTTCCATCCCATGCTCCCACACGCTCGCCACCTTTCACCCCTTACTCCCCCAAGCGGCGTTACTCCAATTCCCCCTTACTCCCCATGCTTCCTGCCTCCCATCCCTTACTCCCCAAAGTTGGCTTGCTCCCATTTGCCTTTCTCCTGCAAGGAAATTAACTACCTCGCATTCCTTACTCCTCCACACTGGCTCCATCCCATCCACCCCCCCCCCCCCCCCCCAAGCTGGTTGCCTCGCATCCCATACCTCCCCCCAAGCGGGCTACCTCACATTCTCCTTACTTCCCCAAGCTGGCATCTTCCGATTCTCCTTTCTCGCCCAAGGTGGTTTCCTCCCATCCCTTTCTCCCCAATGCTGGCCACCTCCCTTCCCTTACTGTTCTAATCTGGCTTTTGTCCGTCCCCTTAATCTCCCAAACTGACTGTCCCATCCCTTACTCGCCCAAGGTGGCTACTACCCTTTCCCGCAAGATAGTTAACTCCCATTCCGCTTAATCTTCAAAGCTGCCTCCCTCCCATCCCCGTAACCCCCTAGTTGGGTCTGCCTCCCATTCCCCTCACTCCATCCACCAAGCTGTCTTCCTCCCATCCCTTACTCCAACAAGCTGTCTACGTCCCATCCCTAAATCCGCAAGTTGGCTTCCTCCCATTCACATTACTCGCCCATCTGGATACCTTCCATCCCTTATCCTACCAAGCTAGCTACCTCACATTCCCCTTTATCCCCCAAGCGGGCCACCACCCATTCCCCTTGCACCCCCAAACATTTTACCTCCGACCCCTTACTCCCCAAATCAGACTACCTCCCTTGCCCCTTACTCACCCATGTTCCCTACCCACTATTCCCTTTACTCCCTCAAGCTGTCTACCTCCCAGCTCTGGCTACCCCAAGTTGGCTTCCTCCAAATCGCCTTTACTCACACATGTTATCTACCTCCCTCTCCCCATACTATCCCAAGCTGGCTACCTCCTAACCTTTACTTACCAAGCTAGCTACCTCCCATGATTTATTTACTCTCCAAGCTGGTTACCCCATCCCTTATTCGTCCTATCTGGCTACCTCCTTTTTCCTTATGCCGCAAGCTGTCTTCCTCCCATCCCTTACGCCCCCAAGCGGGGATCATGACAGAAGCCTCATCGTGGCGATTCCTGCAAGTGACGACACGATGCACTCTGTGATGAGTCGGGCGACTATACTGTCAACATGTTGGACGACGACAGACAAGTCCTGGCTGTGGGAACCTGCCATTCCTCTTACTACACCAAGATATTAACTTCCCATTCCCCTTACTTCCTCCTTCCTCCAGCTGGCAAACTCCCCACCCTTTACTCCCATTCCTTACTGCCCACGCTGGCTACCTCCCATTCCCTTCATTCCCCAAGCTGGCCAACGCCTATTTTCATTAACAGCCAAACCTGCTACCTCCCATTCCCCTTATTCCTCAAGGTGGCTCGTACTCCCCCCAAGCTGTCTATCTCCCAACCGTTACTTAGCAATGTTGGCCACATCCCGTCTGTTACTCCCGAAGCGGGATAACTCCGATTTCCTTTAATTCCCCAAACTGGCTACATCTCATTCCTCTTACTCCCCAAACTGGCTACCTCCCATTTCGATTACTTCCCAAGGAAAATGCACAAGGGAGAGCCAGTGGATGCAGTGTATCTGGACCATATCAAGTAAGCATTTGATGAGGACCCATATAGGAGATTAGTGGGCAAAAGTAGGGCACATGGTTTGAGGTTAGAGTGCTGACATGGATAGAGAAGTGGTTGGCAGATAGATCCGGGGGATATGAGGAGAAGGCAGGATTAGGGTACTGATTGGGGAAATCAACCATGATCACATTGAATGGCGGTGCAGGCTCGAAGGGGCAAATGGCCTACTCCTGCACCTATTATCTATTGTCTCCCATCCTCCTTACTCCAAAAAACATGCTACCCCCTCACCTTACGCCACAAGCTGGCAGCCTCCCATCCCCTACTGCCATAAGCTGGCTACCTCCCAACACTTACCCCCCGGAGCAGGCCTACTCCGTTTCCCGCTCCTCCCCTAAACTAGCTGCCTCCCATCCTTTACTCCCCCAGCTAGCATCCTAATATCAAAGATATTTTTGGTGCCTTCCCTCACAGTGAATTCTGCTGTGGGGGGACGTTTCATGTTGATTTCTATAGTGTACTGTTTCTGTGTCTTTTTTTCTTTTTCTCTTTTTTCTCTTTTTTTGATTTGTATGGATTTATTGCATTGATCTGTTCAATTAATTTAATCAATCTCTGTAAAGCACTTTGGTTCAAATACTGGTTTTGTTGAAAAGTGCTATATAAATAAATATTATTATTATTATTATTATTATTATTACCTTTTGCCTTATTCCCCAAGCTGGCTACCTCCCAGCCATTACCACCCAAGTCGGCTTCTTCCCATTTGCCTTACTCCCCAAGCTTGCTAACTCCCATTCTCTTACTCCCCCAAACTGTCTTCCTCCCATTCCCCCAAGCTGGCCACTCCCCCCCCCCCAGCTGCCTTTTCTCCTCCCCGTGCACCCCAAGCTGGCTACCTCCCATCCCCCCCAGTTGAATTCCACCCTTCCCATACACCCCCAAGCTGCCTACCTCCATTCCATACTCCCACAAGATGGCCTCCGCCCACCCCTTACTCCCCGAAGCGGACTTACTCCGATTTGCCTTCCTCCTCCGAACTGTCTGCCTCGCATTCCTTACTCCTCCCAGCTAGCTACCTCTCACCCATTACCTCAGACCCCTAGGTTGCGTACTCTCTTACATTTACTCGCTCAGGTTGCTTTCTTCCCATCCCCTACTCCCCAAGCTGGCAACCTACCATCCCTTACTCCCCCCAAGCTGGCTACAACCCATCCCTTACTACCCCAAGCTGGTTACCTCGCTTTTCATTTACTCCCCCAAGCTACGTTCCTCCCATCTCTTACTCCCCGAGCGGGGAATCATGACAAGCTTACTCGTGGTGATTCCTGGAAGCGACGACACGATGCCTACCGTGACGCGTCGGTTGACGATTCTTTCAACAGGTTGGGCGAGATACAAGCAAACAACCACCCACATCGTCTGACACAGGAGCGAACAAACACACCCAAGCTGTGGTAACCTGGCATTCCCCTCACACCCCAAGCTGGCTACCTCACACACCCCTTACTGCCCCAAGCCGGATACCTCCCATTTCCCTTACTCTCCAAAGCTAGTTTACCTCCCATTGCTTAACTCCCTTAAACTGGCAATCTCCCAGCCTTTAGTCCCATTCACCTTACCCCCCACCCCCCAGCTGGATTTCCGCCCATTTCCGTACTCCCCCAAGCTGCCTTTCTCCCATCCCTTACCCCCACACAAGCTGGAATCCTCCCTTCCCTTACTCCGCCAAACCGCCTTCGTCCCATCCTTACTCCCCCAAGCTACCTCTCTTTCTTCTAACTAACTCAAGCTGTCAACCTCGCATTCCTCTTACTCCCCCAAGCTGGCTGCTTCCCATTTCCATCACTCACCCAAACTGGTTGCACCCATACCCTAACTCCACCAATCTGCCTCCCTCCCATCCTTTACTCCCCCAAGCTGGTTACCTCCCTTCGCTTTCTCTTCGGAGCTGGCTGCCTCCCATCCGTTAATTCCCCAAGCCAGCAACTTCCCATCCATACCCTACCAAGCTGGCTACCTCCCTTTGTTCCTTACTGCCTCAAGCTGGTTTCCTCCCATCCCTTACTCCCCCAAGCGGGGATCATGACAGAAACCTCCTCGTGGCGATCGCTGTGCAAGCGACGACACGATGCACTATCTCCTGTGGTGCTTCGGGCGACGATACTGCCAACATGTTTAATGACGACAGAAGCCAACAGCGAACTACATCGTCTAAAACAATGGGCGAACAAACACAGACAAGCTGCGGGAACCTGGCATTCCGCTTAGTTCACCATACTGGCAACATCCCATTCCCCTTATTCCACCAAGCTGACTACTCCCATCCCTTACTCCCTCAAGCTGGAAACCTCCCTTCCCTCTCAACACCAAACTTTCTACCTCGCTTTTCATTTACTCCCCAACCTATTTACCTCCCATCCTTACTCCTTAGTGGGAAATCATGACAGAAGCCCATTCGTGGCGTCTCCCCCAGGTTGGCTTCCTCCCATTTGCCTTTCTCCCCCACGGTAACTAACAACATCCCATTCCTTTCTCCCCATGCTGGTTACCTCGTATCCATTGCTCCCCCAAGCTGGCAGCCTCCCACCCTTACCTCTCCCCAAGTTGGGTACCTCCCGTTCCCCTTTCTCCCCCAAGGTGGCTCCTTCTCATGCCTTACTACCCAATTCTGACCACCTGGCTTACCTTACTCCCCATAGCTGGCTTTGTCCCATCCCGTAATCCCCCAAACTGGCTATTTCCCATCCCTTACTCGCCCAAGGTGGCTACCACCATTACTCCCATTCCGCTTACTCTCCGAAGCTGCCCCCCTCTCATCCCGTAATTCCCCAAGCTGAGGCTACCTCCCATTCCCCTTACTCCCTAACCCAAACTGGCTATCTCACATCCCTTAATCCTCCCATCCCTTAATCCACCAAGCTTACTACCGCACACTCTTACTCCAGCAAGCTGGCTGCCTCCCACCACTTACTCCTCCACCAGGCTGGCTAACCCCCATCCATTACACCCATATGTGGCTTCCTCCCATCCCTTACTCCCCAAGCTGGATAACTCCTAACTCCTTCGTCCCCAAGCTGGCTACCTACCACCCATTACTCCCTCCCCCAAGCTGTATTCGCCCCATCCCTGTTCCCACCGTTGGCTTTCGACAATTTGCCTTACCTACCTCTCATTCCTTACACCCCCAAGCTGGCTGCCTCCCATCCCTTACGTCCCCATGATGGCAACCTCCCATTCCCCTTACTTCCCCCCAAGCTGGCTACCAAGCAGGGATCATGCCAAAATCCTCCGCGTGGCGATCCCTTGAAGAAACGACATGATGTACGATGTTCTGTCAACATGTTGGATGTGGCAGAAGCTACATCGTCTGCCACATGAGCGAACCAACATCCCCAAGCTGGGAAACTCCCATTTCCCTTACTTCCCCAAGCTGTGTACCTCCCATTCCCCATACTTCCTGAAGCTGTAATCTTCCCACCCATAACTCACAAATTACTGTCCCTAGATCTACAAAGCTGACTACCTCCAATCCCTTTCTCACCCCAAGTTGGCTTGCTCCCATTTGTCTTTCTCCCCCAAGGTAAATAATGACCTCACATTCTTTACTCCCCCATATTGGCTACCTCCCATCCATTGCTCCCCCAAGCTGGCTGCCTCCCATTCCTTACCCACCACCAAGCGGGCTACCTCTCATCCATTGCTCCCCCAAGCTGGCTGCCTCCCATCCCTTACCCATCCCCAAGCGGGCCACCTCCCATTCCCCTTACTTCCTTCCCCAAGCTGGCTTGTTCAGATTCTCCTTACTCCCCCAAGGTGGCTCCCTCCCTTTCCTTAATCCCCAATGCTTGCCACCTCCCTTCCCCTACTCCTCCAAGCTGGCTTTGTCCCAGCCCTTAATCTCCCAAGCTGGCTACGTCCCATCCCTTACTCGCCCAAGGTGGCTACCAACCTTACTCCCGCAAGCTAGTTAACTGCCATTCCATTTACTCCAGAGCTGCTTCCCTCCCATCCCCGTATCCCCCAAACTGGGTCAATCTCCCATTCCCCTTACTCCCTCCACCAAGCTGGCTTCTTCCCATTCCTCACTCCACCAAGGTGGCTGCCTCCCTTCCCTTAATCCCCACGTTGGCTTACTCTGATTCACATTACTCGCCAAGCTGGCCACCTTCCATCCCTTATCCTATCAATCTAGCTACCTCACATACCCCTTTATCCCCCAATCTGGCCACCACCCATCCCCCTTGCACCCCAAACATTTTACCTCAGACCCCTTACCTTACTCCCCAAAGCAGTGTACCTCCCTTTCCCCTTTCTCACCCAATGTTTTCTTCCCATCATGCCCCTTACACCGCCAAACTGGCTACCTCACATCCCTGATTCCCCCAAGTTGGCTTCCTTCAATTCGCCTTTACTCACACATGTGTACTACCCCCCATTCCCCCTACTACCCCAAGCTGACTGACTCCCCCATCCGTTACTCCCCGATGCTGGCCACCCCCCATCCCTAACTCCCCAAGTTGGTTAACTCCCATTTCCTTCAATCCCCAAACTGCCTACCTCCCATTCGCCTTACTCCAAAAAACGGGCTGCCTCCCATATCCATTACTCCCCCAAGGTGTGTACCTCCCATTCCTCTTACTCCCACAAGCTGGCTTCCAACCATTCCCCTTTCTCCCAATAAGCTGGCAACCTCTCATCCCTTACTCCCCCAGCTACCTTCCTCTCATATAACCATATAACAATTACAGCACGGAAACAGGCTATCTCCGCCCTAGTCCGTGCCGAACACGTATATCGCACTCGACTTACACCCCCAAGCTTGTTACCTCCCATCCATTACCGCCCAAGCTAAGCTTGCTTCCTCCCTTCCTTTTACTTCCTCAAGTTGTCACCTTACTCCACAAGCTTGCTAACTCCCATTCCTTTATCCCCCAAACCTACTCCCTCCCATTCCGCAGACACCCCCTAGCTTTCTACCTCCCCCAGCTGGCTTCTACCCTCCCAAACCACCCCCAAGCTGGCTACATCCCATCCCATACACCCACAAGCTGGTTACCTCCCATCCATTACCCCCCGCCCAAGCTTGCTTTCTCCCTTCCTTTTACTCCCTCAAGTTGCTATCTTCCCATCTTTTACTACCTCAAGCTGGCAACCTCCCATCCCTTACAACTCCAAGCTGGCTACCTCGCTTTTCATTTACTCCACCAAGGTGTTTTCCTCCCATCCCTTATTCTCCCAAGTGGTGAATCATGACAAGCCTACTCGTGGCGATTCCTGGAAGCAACGACACGACGCCCTGGGACGCGTAGGGGGCCGAGTCTTTTAACATGTTGGTCGAGATAGAAGCAAACCACCACCCACACCGTCTGACACACGAGCGAACAAATACACCCAAGCTGCGGGAACCCCTACTCCCCCAAGCTGGCTACCTCAAATTCCCATTACTGCCCCAAGCCGATTACCTCCAATTCACCTTACTCCTACAAGCTGGCTACCTACCATTCGCCTTACGCTCCCAAGCTGGCAATCTCCCTCCTCTTACTCCCCAAGCATGTTACCTCACTCCACCAAGATGGGATACTGAGTTGGATGATCGGCCATGATCATATTGAATGGCGGTGCTGGCTCGAAGGGCCGAATAGGCTACTCCTGCACCTAGTTTCTATGTTTCTATGTTACTCCCCCTATCTGGCTTCCTCCATTTACTCCGCAATTTGCTTTCATCCCATCCCTTACCACCCCCCCCCCCCCCCCCCCCAAAGCTGTCTTCCTCCCATCCCTGACTCCCACGAGATGAGTACCTCCCTCCCTTTACTGCCCGAAGCTTGATACAACCCTTCCCCTTTCTCACCTAAGCCCTGGCTCCCTCCCATTCCACGTACTCTCCCAAGCTGACTGCCACCTATCCCTTACTCCCCCAATCTGGCTTCCTCCAAATCCATACTGCCCAAGCTGGCTACCTCACATCCCTTACTCCGCAAGTTGTCTTCCTCCCATTCATCTTACTCCCCCAAGCTGGCTACCATCCACCCCTTGTTCCCCCAATCAAACTAACTCCCATTCATCTTACTCCCCAAGCTGGATACATCCCTTCCATTTCTTCCTCTCGGAAGATGGCTGCTTCCCATCCCTTACGCTCCCAAGCTGGCAATCACCCTCCTCTTACTCCCCAAGCATGTTACCTCACTCCACCAAGTATTCTACCACCCTATCCCCTTACTCACCCCAGCTAGATGCCACCCATCCCTTACGCTAGAATTTAGAAGATTGAGGGAGGTCCTATAGAAACTTACAACAATCTTAAGGGGTTGGACAGGCTAGATGCAGGAAGATTATTCCCGATGTTGGGGACGTCCAGAACCAGGGGTCACAGTTTAAGGATAAGAGGGAAGTCTTTTAGGACCGAGATTAGATAATCATTTTTACACAGAGGTGAATCTGTGGAATTCTCTGCCTCAGAAGGTAGTTGAGGCCAGTTCATTGGCTATATTTAAGAGGGAGTTAGATGTGGACCTTGTGGCTAAAGGGATCAGGGGGTATGGAGAGAAGGCAGGGATGGGATACTGAGTTGGATGATCGGCCATGATCATATTGAATGGCGGTGCTGGCTCGAAGGGCCGAATAGCCTACTCCTGCACCTAGTTTCTATGTTTCTATGTTACTCCCCCTATCTGGCTTCCTCCATTTACTCCGCAATTTGCTTTCATCCCATCCCTTACCACCCCCCCCCCCCCCCCCGCAAAGCTGTCTTCCTTCCATCCCTGACTCCCACAAGATGAGTACCTCCCTCCCTTTACTGCCGTAAGCTTGATACAACCCTTACCCCTTTCTCACCCAAGCCCTGGCTCCCTCCCATTCCACGTACTCTCCCAAGCTGACTGCCACCTATCCCTTACTCTCCCAATCTGGCTTCCTCCAAATCCATACTGCCCAAGCTGGCTACCTCACATGCCTTACTCCGCAAGTTGTCTTCCTCCCATTCATCTTACTCCCCCAAGCTGGCTACCATCCACCCGTGTTCCCCCAATCAAACTAACTCCCATTCCTCTTACTCCCCAAGCTGGATACGTCCCTTCCATCCCTTCCATTCCTTCCTCTCGGTAGATGGCTGCTTCCCATCCTTTACTCCCCCAAGCTGGCAGCCTCCCACCCTTACAACCTCAAGCTGGCTACGTCCCATTCCCTAAGCCTCAAGCTGGCAATCTCCCTATGCATTACTCCCATTCGCCTTACTCCCTCCCCCAAGTCGTCTATCTCTCATTCACCTTATCCCCTCCCCAAGCTGGCTACACACCTCATCCCTTTCTCCCCAAACGGGCTACCTCTTTTTCCTTGAATCTCCCGTTGCCTTCCTGCCATCTCTTACCCCCCAAGCTGTCCTCCTCCTTTCCCTGTCTTCCCCAAGTTGTCTTTCTCCCATCCATTACACCACTACGTTGGCTTGCTAACATTTTTCTTAATCCCCCACGCTGACTTCCTCCCACCCATTACTCCCCCAAGTTGTCAACTTCCCATTCTCCTTATCCCCCAAGCTGGCTACCTCCCAACCATTACCTCCCCCCAAGCTGGCTTTCCTCCTTCCTTTACTCCACAAGTAGCCTTCATCCCACCCCTTACTCACCCAATCTGGCTTCCCCCCCCAACCCTTACTTCCCGAAGCTGGCTACCTCCCATTCATTCAACAGAAAGCTGGTTACCACCCATCCTTTATTCCTCCTATCAGGCTACCTCGGATTCCTTTATCGCGGAAGCTGGCTGTCTCCTATCCCTTGTTCTACCCAGCTGGCAACCTCCCCTTTCCCTTACCCCTCCAAGGTTGTATCCTCCCCTCACTTTCTCTCCAAAACTGGCAACCTCCCATGTTTTCAACCCCAAGCTGGCAACCTCCCTTTCCCCTTATTCCCCCAAACTGGCTTCCTCCCATCCCTTACTCTCCCAAACGGAGATCGTGACAGAAGCCTCCTCGTGGCGATTCCTGGAAGCGACGACACGATGCACTCTGTGATGAGTCTGGCGACGATACTGTCAACATGTTGGGCGACGACAGAAGCCAACAGCGAGCTACAATTAACTAAAACACGAACGAACAGACACCCCAAAGCTGTGAGAACCTGCCATTATTCCCTTTACTCTCCCAAGCTGGCTATCTCAAATTCAACTTACTCCCTCCCCCAAGCTGGCCTCCTCCCTGCCCTTGCTTCCCCAAGTTGCCTTTCTCCTATCTATAACCACACCAAGCTGTTTACCTCCCATACCCCTTTCTTCCCCAAGCTGGCTGCCTTCCATTCTCCTTACTTCCCAAGCTGACAACCTCCCATTCTTTGCTCCCCGATGCTAGCCACCTCCCATCCATTACTCCCCAAGCTGGCATGCTCCCATTTTCCTAAATCACCAAAACTGGCTAACTCCCATTCCTCTTACTCCCTCCCGCAAGGTGGCTAACTCCCATTCCCTTTACTCCCCCAAGCCGGCTACATCCCACCCACCACCACCTGCCCTAGCTGGCTTCCTCCCTCCCCTGACACACCCCCAAGCTGGCAACATTTCCATACTCCCACAAGCTGGCTTCCTCCGACCCTTTACTCCCCCAAGCTGGCTTACTCCAATTACCCTTACTCGCCCAAATTGGCAGCCTCCCATCTATTACTCCCCCGAACTGGTTCCCTCGCATCTCTTACTTCCCCACCTGGCTCCCTCCCATCACTTAATCCTACAACTTGGCTACCTCCCATTTGCCTTACTCCCCCAAGCTGGCAACCTCACAGTCATTACCACCCAAGTTGGCTTCTTCCCATTCGCCTTACTCCCCAAGCTTGATATCTCCCATTCCCTTAATCCCCAAACTGTCTGCCCACCATTCCCCTTATACCCCCTAGCTGGCTACCTTCCCCCAGCTGGCTTCCACCCTCCACATACACCCCCAAGCTGGCTACCTCCTATCCCATACTCCCGCAGCTGTCTATCTCCGACCACTTACTCCCCGAAGCAGGCTTACTCCGATTTGCCTTACTCCCCCAGCTGGCTACCTCACATCCATTCAATAACCCCCACCCTAATCTTTATTTCCTTCCTTTTTCTCCCTCAAGTTGCTTTTTTCCCATCCCTTACTCCCCCAAGCTGGCAATCTCCCTTACCGTACAACTCCAAGTTGGCTACCTCGCTTTGTATTTACTCCCCCTAGCTTTTTCCTCCCATCCCTTACTCCCCCAAGCGGGGAATCATGACAGAAGCCAACTCGTGGCGAATCCTGGAAGCGACGACTCAATGCCCTATGTGACGCGTCGGGAGACGATTGTTTCATCATGTTGGACGAGACAGAAGCAAACAACCACCCACATCGTCTGACACATGAGCAAACAAACACACTCAAGGTGTGGGAACCTGCCATTCCCCTCACTCCCCAAGCTGGCTACCTCAAATTCCAATTACTGCCCCAAGCTGGTTACCTCCCGTTCCCTAACTCGCTCAAGCTGGCAATCTCCCATCCTTTAATCCCATTCATTTTACTCCCCAAGCTGGCTACCTACCAATCGCCTTACGCCACCCAAGCTGGCTACCTCCTGTTCCTAACCACACCCTTCCCTCAAACTGACTTCGTCCTCAATTGCTTTACTCCGCAAGATGCTTCTTCCCATTCCTTACTTCTCGAAGCTGGCTACCTCCCTCATCTTTCTCCCACAAGCAGGTTACCACCCTGCCATTGCTCACCCCAGCTGGCTGCCTCCCATCCCTTACTCTCCCATTCTGGCTTCCTCCGTTTACTCCCCAAGTTGCTTTCATCCCATCCCTTACCCCCCCAAGCTGACTTCATCCCATTCATTACTCCCACAAGATGGCTACCGCCCTCCCTTTAGTCCCCCAAGCTTGATACAACCCTTACCTCTTTCTCACCCAAGCCCTGGCTCCCACCCATTCCGCTTACTCTCCCCAAGCTGGCTGCCACTCATCCCTTACTCCCCCATTCTGGCTCCTTCCATTCATCTTACTCGCCCAAGCAGGCTACCATCCATCCCTTATCCCCAATCAAACTAACTCCCATTCCTCTTATTCACCAAGCTGGCTAACTCCCCCTCCCCCATTACTTTCTCCCGGAAGCTGGCTGCTTCCCTTCCGTTACTCCCCAAACTGGCTCCCTCCCATTCCTCAAATGCCTCAAGCTGGCAATCTCCCCATCCGATACTTCCCATTCGCCTTACTCCCTTCCCCAAAGTTGCCTACCTCCCATCCCTATTACTCCCCAAACTGGCTACGTCTCTTCCCTCTGACTCCCCCAAGTTGCCTTCCTGCCATCCCTTATCTCCCAAGCTAGCCTCCTCCTTTCCCTTTCTCCCCCAAGGTGCCCACCTCCCATCCATTACCCCACTACGCTGGCTTCCTAACATTGGCCTTAGTCCCCCAAGCTTATTACCTCTCAATCATTACTCCACCAATTGTCCTATCTCCCATCCCTTATCTCCTCCCCAAGCTGGCTAACCCGTTCCCCTTACACCCACAAGCTGTCTATCTACCATTCCATACTCCCCAAATGAGCCACCTCCCATCCCTTACACCCCAAGCTGGCTGACTGACATTTCCCTTAATACCCCAACCTGATTACCATCCTCGTATTCCCCTTATTTCCCCAAGCTGGCTTCCACCCAATCCTCTCACTCCACCAAACTGAATAAATCCCATTCGCCATACCAATTGCCTTTCGATCACCCATTACTCCCCCAAGCTGCCTGGCACATAACACTTACTCCCTCAAGCTATCTACCTCCCAACCTTTACTTTCTCAAACTGGCAACTTCCCATCCTTACTGTCCCAAGCTGGCTACCTCCCCTATCCCTTACTGCTCCAAGATGGCTTCCTCCCATCCCTTTACTCCCCCAAGCGGGGATCACGACAAAAGCCTCCTCGTTACGATTCCTGGAAGCGAAGACACGATGCGTCGGGCGACGATTCTGTCAAGATGCTGGACGGCGACAGAAGCCAAAACAGCGAGCTACATCTTCTGAAACACGAGCGAGCACAAACCCCATAGATGTGGAAATCTGCCTCTCCCCTTACTCCACCAAGCTGGTTACATCCCGTCACTCTTTCTCCCCCAGGCAGGCAACCTCCCATTCCCCATTCTTGCTCCAGCTGGCAATCTCCCCACCCATTACTCCCATTCACCTTACTCCCCAAGCTGGATATCCCTCATTCCCCTTCATCCACAAAGCTTGCTACCTCCCATCTCTTACATCCCCCCCCCCCCCCCCCCCCCCCCCCATCCCCCCCCCCCCCCCCCCCCCCAAGCTGGCTGCCTCCCATCCATTACATCCCCAAGCTAACTACATCCCATTCCCCTTACTTCCCAAAGCTGGCTTCTTCGGATTACCCTTGATCCCCAAGGTGGCTTCCTCACATTCCCCATATCCCCCAAGCTAGCTACCTCCCATTCCTTACTCACCCAAGCTGGTTACCTCACATTCCCCTAATTCCACCAAACTGGCTACCTCCTCCCCCGGATGTCTACCCCATTCCCATTTCTATCCGCAAACTGGCTTCATCTCACCCCTTACTCCCCAAGATTTCAACCACCAGTTCCCCTTTTCCTCCAAGCTGGGTATCTCACATTCCTTTCCTCCCCCAAGCTGACTACCTTCCACATAAGAGATTAGTATACAAACGTAAAGCACATGGTATTGGGGGTTCAGTATTGATGCGGATAGAAAACTGGCTGGCAGACAGGAAGTAAAGAGTACGAGTAAACAAATCCTTTTCACAATTGCAGACAGTGACTAGCGGGGTACCGCAAGGCTCAGTGCTGGGATCCCAACTATTTACAATATATGTTAATGATTTGGACGAGGGAATTGAATGCAACATCATCAAGTCTGCGGATAACACGAAGCTGGGGGCAGCGTTAGCTGTGAGGAGGATGCGAGGAGGCAATAAGGTGACTTAGATAGGCTGGGTACGTGGGCAAATGCATGGCAGATGCAGTATAATGTGAATACATGTGAGGTGGAAAAAAACGTTTGGTGGAAAAAACAGGAAAGTAGACTGTTGTCTCAATGGTGACCGATTAGGAAAAGGGGAGATGCAACGAGACCTGGGTGTCATGGTACACCAGTCATTGAAAGTAGGCATGCAGGTGCAGCAGGCAGTGTAGAAAGCGAATGGTATGTTAGCATTCATAGCAAAAGGATTTTAGTATAGGAGCAGGGAGGTTCTACTGCAGTTGTACAGGATCTTGGTGAGACCATTGTGTAACATTTAAGTATTGCGTACAATTTTGGTCTCCTAATCTGAGGAAATACATTATTGCCATAGAGGGAGTACAGAGAAATTTTACGAAACTGATTCCTGGGATGTCAGGACATTCATATTAAGAAAGACTTGATAGACTCGGCTTGTATTCGCTAGAATTTAGAAGATTGAGGGGGGTTCTTATAGAAACTTACAAAATTCTTAAGGGATTGGACAGGCTAGATGCAGGAAGATTGTTCCCGATGTTGGGGAAGTCCAGAACAAGGGGTCACAGTTTAAGGATAAGGGGGAAATCTTTTAAGACCAAGATGAAATAGACATTGTTCACAAAGACAGTGGTGAATCTCTGGAATTCTCTGCCTAAGAATGTAGTTGAGGCCAGTTCATTGGCTATATTTAAGAGGAAGTTAAATGTGGCCCTTGTGGCTAAAGGGATCAGGGGGTATGGAGAGAAGGCAGGTACAGGATACTGAGTTGGATTATCAGCCATAATCATGTTGAATGGCGGTGCATGCTCGAATTGCCGAATGGCCTACACTTGCACCAATTTACTATGTTTCAATCCCTTATCCTACCAAGCTAGCTAACGCCTATTCTTTTACACCGCTATGCTGGATTCCTTCCATTCCACTTCCTCGCCCAAGCTGCCTACCTCCTATCCTTTACTCCTCCAAGCTGCTTTTCTACCCCCAATATTCCCCCAAGCTGGCTACCTCAAATCCTTTACTCCTGCTAGCCCCCCCCCCCCCCCCCCCCCCCCAATCCCTTACTCTACACGCTGGCTAACTTCCATTCTCGTTTATCCTCCAAGACGTCTCCCACCTTTACTATACACAAGCTGGCTACTTACCATCCCCTCCGCCCCCTATCTGCCTACCAACCATTTAACCTTCTCCCGCAAACTGGCTTCATCCTTCCCCTTATCCTCAAACTGTGTACCTGCCATCCCCTTACTCCCCGAAGCTGGCTCTCACCCACTCCGCCTACCCCTCTAAACTGACTTCCTCACATACCCCTTACTTCTCCAAACTGGCTACCCCCCATCGCGTATTACCTATATTTGTCTACCTCACATTTATTTTTCCTGGAAGCTGGCTACATCTCATCCCTTAATGTCACAAGCTGGCTACCTCCGACCCCTTACTGCCCCAAGCTGGCTCCCATGCCTTACTCCCCCAACGACGGCACTTTGCTGTGTTGCTTCGGGCGACGATACTGTCAACATGTTTAAAGACGACAGAAGGCGACAGCGAACTACATCGTCTAAAACAAGAGCGAACAAACACCGCCAAGCTGTGAGAACCTGCCATTCCCCTTACTCCACAATGCTGGCTACACCCCATTCCCCATACATCCTCAAGCTGACAATCTTCCCACCCATTACTCCCATTCCCCTTGCTCTACAAAGTTGGCAACATCCCGTCCCTTACTCCCCCAAGCTGGTTTCCTCCTATTTGCCTTTCGCCCCCAATGTAAATAACAACCTCCCATTCCTTAGTCCCCCGTGCTTGCCACCTCCCATCCATTGCTCCCCCAGCCTGGCAGCCTCCCATTCCCCGTGCATCCCCAAGCTGGCAGCCTCCCATTCTTGCTGCTTCCTTCCCCAAGCTGGCTTCTTCCGATTCCCCTTGCTCCCCCAACGTGGCTCCCTCCGATGCCTTACTCCCAATGCATGCCACCTCCCCTCCCTTACTCCCCCCAAGCTGGCTTTGCCCTCCCGTTAAGCCCGCAAACTAGCTATCTCCCATCCCTTACACCCGCAAGCTAGCTAACTCCCATTCCACTTACTATGCAAAGCTGCCACCCTCTCATCCCGTAATTCCCGTAGCTACCTTCCATTCCCCTTTCTCCCTCAACCAAGCTGGCTTCCTCCCATCCATTACTCCACAAAGCTGACTCCCTCCCAACCCAGCCCCCGTCCTCCCAAAGCTTGCCTCCTCCCTCCCCTTACACATCAAGCTGGTTTACTCAAATTCACCTTAGTTCCCCAAACCAGCCACCTCCCATCCCTTACTCATCCAAGCTGGCTCTATACCTTCCCTTACTCCCCCTGCTGCCTTCCTCCATCCATTACTCCCCCAAGCTGGCTAACACTGTTCCCCTTAACCCTCCCCCCCCCCCCGCTTGCTTTCTCTCATTCGCCTAAACTCCCCAAATGTGACTGCTACCCATTCGCCGGATCCCACACGGTGCCACCTCCCATCGCTCAGTTCCCGCACCTAAGCTGGCTTCCCGCCTCCTTTACACCTCAAGTAGCTTTCTACCCACACATTAACTCCCTTCCTCCCCAAGATGGCTTCCTCGCATCCCTTACTCACCAAAGCTGTCATACTCAGATTCCCCTTACTCCCCCAAACTACCTGCCTCCCATCCCTTAATCCACCAAACTTACTACCACCCTTCCATTACTCCAGCAAGCTGGCTATCTCCCTCCACTTACTCCTCCACCAAGCTGGCCAACTCCCATGCCCTACTCCCCATGCTAGCCGGCTACCTCCCATTCCACTCACGCCACCAAGCTGGCAAACTCCAATTCGCCTTGCAAACCAAATTTGCCTTCCTCCCATCCATTACACCCCAGGCGGGGTTATGACAAAAGCTTCCCCGTGGCGATCCCTGGAAGCGACGACGTGATTGATGTACGATGTTCTGTCAACATATTGGACGACGAGAGAAGCCAACGGCGAGCTACATCGTCTGACACATGAGCGAACGAACATCCCCAAGCTGGGAAACTCCCAATCCCTTTACCCCCCAAAGCTGTCTACGGTTCAGACCCCCCCCCCCCCCCCCCCAGATGGATAACTTCCATCTTGTACTCCCATAAGATGGCTTCCTCTCACCCCTTACTCCTTCCCCCATTAATCCGATTCCCCTTACTGTCCCAAACTGGCTGCCTCCCATCACTTACTCCCACAAACTTGCTGCTTCCCATGCCTTATTCCCCCAACTTGGCGTCCTCCCATTTGCCTTGCTACCCCATGCTGCCTTCCTGCCATCCCTTACTCCCCCTAGCTGGCTAACCCACTTACCTCTTACTACCCCAGTTTCCCACCTCCAATTCGCATTTCCCCCCATGCTAGCCACCTCACATACCTGACTACCCAAAGCTGACTCCTTCCCATCCCTTACTCCCCCACAGCTGCCTTTCTCCCATCCCATTCCCCCACCCAATCTTGAATACCTCCCCTTCCATGACTTCCCCCAAGCGCCTTCTTCCCATCCCTGACTCCCCAAGCTGGCTACCTCTCTCCCCTTACTCCCCCAAGCTGGCTACCACTCACTCCTGTTACTAACCCAAAGCTGTCAAACCCCCATTCCCCTTATTCCCCCAAGCTGGCTGCCTCACATTCCCCTCACCCCCCCCCCATGCTCGTTTCCTCCATACCCTTACTATCCCAATCTGCCTTGTTCCCATCCTTTCCTCCCCCAGCTGGCTTCCCCACATCATTTAAAGCAGCAAGCTGGTTACCTCCCATCCCTTATTCCTCCTATCTGACTACCACCCATTGCTTTCTCTTGGAAGCTGGCTGCCTCCCATCCCTTAGTCCCCCACGCTGGCAACCTCCCATCCTTACTCTACCAAGCTGGCTACCTCCCTTTCCCTTTATTGCTCCAAGCTGGCTTCCTCACATCCCTTACACCCCCAGCGGGGATCATGACAGAAACTCATCGTGGCGATTCCGGTAAGCGACACCACGATGCACTCTGTGATGCTTCGGGCGACGATTCTGTCAAAATGTTTACCGACGACAGAAGCCAAGGCAACGAACTACATCGTCTAAAACAAGAGCGAACAAACACTGCCAAGCTGTGGGAACCTGCTATTCCCCTCACTCCACCAAGCTGGTAAACTTTCACCCCCCTTAGTCCCCCACGCTGGGGATACCACCCATTCCCCTTACTTCCTCCAACAAGCTGGTTTTCTCCCATCCATTACTTCCCAAAGCTGCCTACCTCCCATCCATTACCCCCAAGTTGGCAACTTCCCATTCACCTTACTCCGCCATGCTGGCTTCCTCCCAGTCCCCTTACTAGACCAAGCTGCCTACCTCCTATCATTTACTCCTGCAAGCTGCCATCCTCCCATCCATTACTCCCCAAGGCTCACTACCACCATTCCTTTGTCCTGCAAGCAACTACCCCCAACCCATACTACAACAAGCTGGCTTAATCCTACCTCCCCTTATCCCCCAAACTGACTATCTCCCATTCCTTACTCCCCAAAGCTCTCTACCTCCCATTCTGCTTACTACTCCAATCTGGATATCTCCATCCCTTAACTCTTATATCTGGCTACCTCCCGTACCCTTTCCCCGGATGCTGGCTGCCTCCTATCCCTTAAGCCACAAGATGGCTTCCTCTCACCCTTTACTCTCTGAAGCTGGCTACCTCCCACCACTTACTCCGCCAAGTTGGTCACCTCCCATCCCCTTACGCCCCCAAGCTGTCTACCACCCAACCCTTACTTCCTTCCACAAGCTGGCTACATTCCATTCCCGTTACTAACCCAAGCTGGATTTAGTCACAGTCCCCTGTACTCCCCAAGAGGGCTATCTCCCATCCCTTACTCCCCAAAGCTGTCTTCCTCCCCACCCCTTACTCCATAAACAGGCTACCCCCATTCCCCTTACTTCAAGAAGCTGGCTTCCTCCCAACATCTGTTTTCCCGTAGCTGCCTACCAACCATTCCTATTTCTCCTCCAAGCTGGCTATCTCCCATAGTGTCCAACCTCAAGTTGTATCCCTGCCATTCGCCTTAGTCCTCCAAGCTGGCTTCCTCCCATCAAATAGCTGGATACCACCCACCCATTCCCCTCACTTCACCAAACTGGCTCCTCCCATTAGCCTTCGACCCTCAAGCTGGCTACTTCCCATCCCTTACTCCCCCAAGCTGGTTGCTTCCCATCCCTTACCTCCCCATGTTGGCAACTTCCCATCCCTTACTTCTTCTCTTAGCTGGCTTCTTCCTATTGTCCTTGCTCGCCCAAACTGGCTACCTCCATTCCCCTTACTTCCCCAAGCTGGCCTCCTCCCATCCCTGATGCTTCTATGCTCGCCAGCTCCCGTCCCTTACTCCCCAAGCTGGCTACTCCCCATTCCTCTCACTCCACGAGCTGCCTAACTCCCATTCGCCTAACACCCGCAATCTGCATTCCTCCCATCCCTTACTCCCCAAAGCGGGGATCATGTCAAAAGCCTCCCCGTGGCGATCCCTGGAAGCGACAAGGTGATGTACGGTGTTCTGTCAACATGGTGGACGACGACAGTAACCAACGGGGAGCTGCATCGTCTGACACATGAGCAAACGATCACCACCAAGCTGGGAAACTTCCAATCACCTTACTCTCCCATGCGGCCACCCATTCCCCTTACTCCCCCAATCTGGCTACTCCCCCCCCCCAAGATGGCCACCTCCCATCCGGCACTCCCACAAACTGGCTACCTCCCACCACTTAATCCCCCACCTTGGCTTCCTCCCATTTACCTTACAACCTACACTGCCCTCATCCAATCCCTTACTCCCCGCAAGCTGGCTAACACACACCCCCTTACTGGCCCAGTTGGCTTTCTCCCATTCGCCTTACTCTCTCCAAGCTGATTACTTCCCATCCCTTAATCCCCCAAGTTGTCTATCTCACATGTCTGACTGACTGCCCTAAGCTAACTCCCTCCCTCCCTTCCCATACTCTCCCCAAGCTGCCTCCCTTCCATCTCTTACACCCCAAGCTGGTTAATTCCTATCCTTATCCCTCCTATCTGGCTCCCTCCCATTCGTTTCTATCGGAAGCTGGCTACCTCCTATCACCTACTCCCCCAAGCGGGGATCATGACATACGCCTCCTCGTGGCGATTTCTGGAAGCGACGACGCATCAGGCGACGATTCTTTCAACATTTACGACGACAGAAGCCAGCAGCGAGGTACATCGACTGAAACGAGCGAACAAACACCCCCAAGCTGTGGGAACCTGTCATTCCCCTTACTCTCCCAAGCTGGCTACCTCCCATTCCTTACACTTCCTCAAGTTGGCAATCGCCCCACCCATTATTCCCATTCCCCTTGATCTACAAAGCTGGCTACCACCCAAACCTCACTCCCCCACGTTGGCTTCCCTCCATTTGCCTTTCGCCCCAAATTTATCTACCTCCCATTCCTTACTCCCCATGCTGACTAGCTCCCATTCCCATTACTTCCCCAAGCTGGATACTTCCTATTCCCCTTGTCCCCCAAAGTTGCTCCTTCCCATCCCTTACTCCCCAATGCTGGCCACCTCCCATCCCTCGCGCCCCAAACGGCTACCTCCCATTCCCCTTGCACCCCAATGTGGCTACTTCCTATTCTCCTTACTGCCGCAAGCTATATACCACCCACTCCAACCACCTCCCCAGGCTGGCGTCCTCCCTTCCCATACACCTCCAAGTTTTCTACCTCCCATTCCATTACTCCACAAGCTGACTACTTCCCGCCCTTTACTCATCCAAGCTGGATTTCTCACATCCCTTACTGTGGCAGCTGGCTGCCTCCAATCCCTTCATCCTCCAACTTGGCCTCCTCCCATTTGCCTTAATCTCCCACGCTGCCTTCCTCACATCCATTACTCCCCCAATTTGGCTTCCTCCCATTCTCCCAAGCTGGCTACATCCCTGTCTTAACTCCCCCAAGCAGGCTACCTCCCTCCCCTCACTCCCCCAAGCTTTCTACCACCCTTTCCCCTTACACACGAATCTGGCTTCCTCCCTTCCTTAACTCCCCAAGTTGCTTTCCTTACTTACCACACCCCCCAAGCTGCCATCCTCCCAACTCTTACACACCCAAGATGGCTACCCCCCCTTATTCCCCCAAGCTTGATACCACCCTTTCCCCTTACTCACCCAAGCTGTATCCCATGCATTAGCCTTACTCCCCCAATCTACCTACCTCCCATCCTTTATTCCTTCTATATGGCTACCTTCCATGTCTTTCTCTCGGAAGCTGGCTGCCTCCCATCCCTTGCGCGCCCAAACTGGCAACCTCGCAAACTTACAACACCAAGCTGGCCATCTCCCTTTTACCTTACACCCCCAAGATGTCTTCCTCCCATCTCTTGCTCTAGCCCAAGCCGAGATCATGACAGAATCCTGCTCGTGGCGATTCCTGGAAACGACGACCGTACAGTCTGTCACGCGTCGGGCGACGATTCTTTCAATATGTTGGATTACAACAGAAGCCAACAGCGAGCTACATTGTCTGAAACACGAGTAAACAAACACCCCCAAGCTGTGAGAATCTGCCAATTCCCCTTACACCCCCAAGCTGGCTACCTCACATTCCCCTTACCTCCACAAGCGGGCTACCTCCCATTCCCTAACACCCTCAAGCTGGTAATGTCCCCATCCTTTAAACCCACTCACCTTACTACGCCAAGCTGGCTACCTCCCATTCCGCTCCTTCTCCCAAGCTGGCTTTCTCCCATCCCTTACTCCCCCTCCCCCCCCAAGTTGGCTTCCTCCAATTATTCTTACACCCCATAGATGCCTTCCTCTCACCCCTTACCTCACCAAGCTGGCCTCCTCCCTTCCCTTGCTCCCCCAAGCCGGACAGAAACCTCGTGGTAAATCCTTGAAGGGACTACACGATGTACTCTGTAATACATCGGGCGACGATTCCGTCAACATGTTGGACGACGATAGAAGCCAACAGCGAGCTACATCCTCTGAAACACGAGCGAACACACACCTCCCTAGCTGTGGAAACCTGCCATTCCCCTTACCCCACCAAGCTGGTAACATTCCAATACTCTTACTTTCTCAAGCTGTCTACCTCCCATTCCCCATACATCCTCAAGCTGGCAATCTCCCCACCCATTACTCCCATTCGCCTCACTCCCCCAGCTAGCTACCTCCCATCCCTTACTCCCCCAAGCTGGCTGTCTTCCATCCCTTACTCCCCAAACTGGCTACATCCCATTCCACTTACGCCCGCCACTAAGCTGGATTCCTGTCACCCCTTACGCCCCTAAGCCTACCACCATTCAATTCCCCTTTATCCTCCAAGCTGGCTACCTCCCATGCTCCTTACACCCCCAGCTGTCTATCTCCCATTCATGCCCCTTACTGGCGCCCTCCCATTCCACCTACGCCCCCAAGCTGGGAACCTCCCATTCCCTTACTCCCCCAAGCTTCCTACCTCCCATTCTCCTTACACCCCGCAAAGATGTCTCCCTTCCATATCCTTTTCCCCTCCTGATGTCTTCACTCAGCTGACTACCCCCACCCAGCCCCATAGTCCCCCGATCCCCCAATAATCCTCCCATTCTCCTTACACCTCCCAAGCTGGCTCCCTCCCATTCCACCAACTCCCCCAAGCTGGGAACCTCCCACCCCTTACTCCCCAAAGCTTCCTACCTCCCATTCCCCTTACTCACCAAAGCCGGCTCCCTTACATATCCTTAAACCCTCCAGATGTCCGCACCCAGCTGGCTACCCCCACCCCATAGCCCCCCAATCTTTCTTACTTCCCCTTACTCCGCCAAATTGTCTGCCTCCCATAAATCGCCCCCAAAGCTTACTATCTCACATTCATTCAACAAACTGGCTGCCTCTCATTTTTAGTCCCCCAACTTGGCTTCCTCCCATTCGCCTTTGTCTCCCCCACGCTGCCATGCACACATTCCTTACTCCCCCAAGCTGGCTGACCCACTATCCCCTTACTCCTCCTGCTTGCTTCCTCCAGTTCGCCTTACTCTGCCAAGCTGCCTCCCTCCCCCCCCCCCAATCGTGTACTTACCCACGTTAGCTTTCTGCCATTTGCCATTCGCCTTACTTCCCCACGATGACTTCCTCCCCTCCCTTCCTTTACTCCCCCAAGCTGCCTTCCTCCTATCCCCTTACCCACCAAGGTGGCTACCTACCTTTCCCTACATTAAACCAATCTTTCAAACTCCCATTCCTTTACCTACCCTCAGGCTGGCCCCACACTCACGCACGGTTATTCCCTCATTCCCCTTACACCACATGCTTCCTACCTCCCACTCCCCTTACTCACCCAAACAGCCTTCCTCCCATCATTACTCCCCCTAGCGCATCCTCCTGGCGATAACTGGAAGCAACGACGCGATGTACATTGTGACGCGTAGGGCGGCTGTTCTGTTAACATGTTGGACGAACGACGGAAGCCACAAGCGAGTTACATCTTCTGACACATGAGTGAACGAACACCCCCAAGCTGGGAACCTGCAATTCCCCTTACTTCCTACAAGCTTTCTATCTCACAATCCTTACTCCCCCAAGGTGGCTTATTCCTATTCCCATTACTCCCTCCAAGCTCAATACCTCCCATCCCTTATTTCTCCTATCTGGCTACTTCACATTCCTTTCTCTCGGAAGCTGGCTGCTTCCCATCCCTTACCTCTGCAAGCTGGTTACCTCCCATTCGCTTACTCCCCCAGGCTGTCTACCTCGCATTCCATATTCGCCCATGCTGGTTACCTCCTATCCTTCACTCGTCCAAGCTGCTTTATTCACATCCCTTATTCCCCAAGTTGTATACTTCTCATCCCTTACTCCCCAAGCTGGCTACCTCCCATTCCTTGCTCCGCCACGCTGTCTTCCTCCCATTCCTTACTCCCCAAGCAGGCTAACACACTTACACATAACTTGGATACACCTCCGCTTGCTTCCTCTCATTCGCAATATGCCCCCAAGCTGGCTGGCTTCCTCCCTTCCCTTAAAAAGCTGGATTCCTCCCATCCCTTACTCCCCCAAGCTGCCTTCCTCCGGTCACTTACCCGCCAAGCTAGCTACCTCCCACCCCTTACTCCCCCAAAGCTGTCTACCTCCCTTTCCCCTTACTAACCCAATCTGTAAAACTCCAATTCCCTTTACTCCATCTCCCCCTGCTGGCTACTACCCTTTCCCCTTACTCACCGAACCTGCTTCCTCCAAATTCCCCTTGCACCATAAGATGGTTTGCCCCCATTGGCCTGACTCCCCCAATCTGCCTTACTCCCATCCCTTATTTCTGGAAGCGTGATGTAAGATGTGACGCGACGGGCGACAATTCTGTCAACATGTTGGACGAGGACAGAAGCCAACAGCGAGCACATCTTCTGACACATGAGCGAACAAACACCCCAATCTGGGAACCTGCAATCCTCCTTAGTCACCCAAGCTGGCTACCTCACATTCCCCTCACTCCCCCAAGCTTTCTCCCTTCAAACACACACGAGATCTTCCTCCCTCGTCTTACACCCCCAAGCTCGCAACCTCCCATCCCGTACACCCTCCCACAAGCTATCTACCTCCCATCCCTTACCCCCCCCCCCCCCCCCAGCTGTCTTACTTCTCTACTTCCTTAATACTCCAAGTGGCCAATTTCCCATCACTTACTTCCCCAAGCGGCCTTCCTCCCATCTCTTACTCCCCCAAGCTGGATACCTCCATCCCCTTAAGCCCCCAAGCCGGCCACCTCCCATCCCTTACTTCCCAAGCTGGCTAACTCCCATCCTTTACCATCCCCAACCCCACCCCCCAAGCTGGTTACCTCCCATCCCTTATTCATCCTATCTGGGTACCTTCCATTCTTTTCTCTTAGAAGCTGGCTGCCACCCATCCCTTACTCCCCCAAGCAGGCAGCCTCACACACTTACATCCCCAAGCTGACTACCTTCTTTTTTCTCACTCGCCCAAGCTGGCCTCCTCACAATCCTTACTCCTCCAAGCGGGGATCATGGAAAAAGCCTCCTCGTGGCGAATCGTGGAAGCGACGGCACGATGCACACTGTGTTGCATGGGGCGACGATTCCGTCAACAAGTTGGACGTCGACGGAATCCAACAGTGTCTGAAACACGAGCGAACAAATATCCCCAAGCTGAGGGAACATGCCATTCCCGTTACTCACCCAGGCAGGCTAACATCAATTCCGCTTAATTCCCCATCCTGGCTACCTCCTCCCATTCCCCTAACACCCTCAACCTGGCAATCTGCCCATCCTTTACTCCCTTTCAACCATCTCCCCCAAGCTGGCATCCTCCCTTTCCCCTTACTCACCCAAGCTGTCTTCTTTCCAATCCCCTTACTCCCCCCCCCCCCCCCCCAAGCTGGCTTCCCCTAACCCTTACTCCCGCACGTTGGCTTCCTCCTATTCGCCTTATTCCCCCAAGCTATTTTCCTCTCATCCTTTTCCCCCAAACTGGTCTTCTATCGCCCTTTACTCCCCCAAGTTGGCTTCCTTTAAACCCTTTCCCCCAAGTTGACTTCCGCCCATTTGCCTTACTTCCTCCCCCAAGTTTACCACTACCTCCCATTAATTTCTCCCCTAAGCTGGCTACCTCCCATGCCCCTTACCTCCCCAAGCTGGCTACTGCCAACCCTTTACTCATAAATGATGGCCACCACCCATCCCTTACTCCCCAAACTGGCTAACCCCCATATCTCTTAATCTCTACAGCTTGCTACATCCCATTCACCTGACTCTCCCGAACTCGCTTCCTATCATTCACCTTACTCTCCCAAGCTGGCTACCTCACATTTCCGTATGCCCTCAAGCTCGCTTCCTCCTACCCCTTACACCCCTAGCTGCCAATCTTCCCATCCTTTACTCCCATTCACCTTACTCCCCAAAGCTGGCTACCTCCTATCCTTTACCCATCCAAGCTGGCTTGTTCCCATCCCTTGTCCCCCAGGCTTCCTTCCTATCTCTTACACCCCCCCCCCAAGCTGGCTCCACCCGCCGAGCTGCCTACCTCCTACCCCTAGTCTCCCAAGCTGGCTTACTCCGATTCTCCTTACTCCCCCAAACTGGCTGACGCGCATCACTTACTCCCGCTGGCTACATCCCATTCCAATTTAATATTGCTTCCTCCCATTCCCCTTAATCCCCCAAGTTGGCTGCCTCACATTCCATACTTGCCAAGCTGGCTATCTCTCATTTCTCTTACTCCCGAAAGCTGGCTACCTACAATCCCTTAAACCACCAAACTAGCTTCTTCTCATTCCCCTTATTCCCCCAAGCTGGCTATTTGGCCGTCCCATTCCTTACTCGCCCAAGCTGGCTACCTCCTATCCTTTACTCATCCAAGCCGCTTTCCTCCCATCCTTTACTCCCCAAGTTAGCTTCCTCCCACCCCTTACTGCCCCTAGCTGCTTACGAAAATATTTCCCTTCCTCCTCCAAAAACGCTACCTCCCATACTTTCCTCCTCCAATTTGGCTCCCTATCGTTCGCCTTACTCCCCAATGCTGGCTACCTCCCACCCCTTCTCCCCAATGCTTGCTTCCGGCCATCCGTTACTCCCCCAATCTGAATTCAACCCATTCCCCTCACTCCACTATGCCGTCTACCTCCAATTCGCCTTAATCCCCAATCTGCCTTTCCCCCATCCCTTATACCCCCAAGCGGGGTTCATGACAGAAACCTCTCCTCCTGCGATCCCTGGAAGCGATGACGCGATGTACGCGATATGACGCGTCGGGCAACTGTTCTGTGAATATGTTGGACGACGACAGAAGCCAACAGCGAGCTACATCTTCTGACACATGAGCGAACGAAAACCCCCAAGCTGAGAACATGCAATTCTCACTCCCCCAAGCTGGCTCACTCACATTCCACTTATTCCCCCCCCAAACTGGATACCTCCTAAATCCCATTACTCCCCCAATCTGACTACCTCCTTTTCCCATTACTACCCCAAGCATGCTCCCTCCCATCCCTTACCCACCGCCCCCAGATCGCTTCTTCCCCAAGCTGACTACCTCCAACCCCTTATTCCCAAAGCTGTCTTACTCCGAATCCCATTGCTTTCCGAAACTGGTTGTCTCCCATCCCTTACCCGCCCCTCCAAGCTGGCAACCTCCATTTCTCCTTACAAACCCAAGCTGTGAAACTCCCATTCCCCTTAGACCTCCAAGTTGGTTACCTCATATCCCTTACTCGCCCAAGTTGGCTTCATCCTATCCCTTACGCCCACCCCCAAGCTGGCTGCCTCGCACCCATTACTTCATTAAGCTGTCTTACTCCGTTTCGCCTTACCTCCACAAGCTGGCTTCCTCCCTTCCCCCAAGTTGCCTTCTACCCATCCCTTACCTCCAAGCTGACTACCTCCCATTCTCCCATTCCTCCTATTCCTTACTACTGCTATCCTCGCATCACTTACTCCCCAAGCTGGCTCCCTCCCATCTCTCACCACCCGCCCCTCCAAACCCCCCTCCAAGATGGCTACCCCACAACTTAATCCCCCAATCTGGTTTATTCCGATTCCCCTTACTCCGCCAAACTGGCTGCCTCCCATCCCGTACTCCCCAATCTGGCTATTTCCCATGTCTTGCTCCCCACGCTGCCTCCCTCCCATCCCTTACTCCCCCAAGTCGGCTAACGCACTTTCCCTTTACAACCCCAGCTGGCTTCCTCCCTTCCCTTCCCTTACCCCACCCCCCACCCCAATCGGGTTCCCAACAACTAAGTTACAGAGATAGGTTGAATAAGTTAGGTCTTTATTCTCTGGAGCGCAGAAGGTTAAGGGGGGACCTGATAGAGGTCTTTAAAATGATGAGAGGTTTAGTCAGAGTTGATGTAGACAAGCTTTTCCCTTTGAGAATAGGGAAGATTCAAACAAGAGGACATGACTTCAGAATTAAGGGACAGAAGTTTAGGGGTAATATGAGGGGGGACTTCTTTACACAGAGAGTGGTGGCGGTGTGGAATGAGCTCCCAGTGGAAGTGGTGGAGGCAGGTTCATTGGTATCATTTAAAAATAAATTGGATAGGCATAGGGATGAGAAGGGAATGGAGGGTTATGGTACGAGTGCAGGCAGGTGGGACTAAGGGGAAAAAAAATGTTCGGCATGGACTTGTAGGGCCGAGATGGCCTGTTTCCGTGCTGTAATTGTTATATGTTATATGTTATATGTTATATTCTGTAAAACTCCAATTACATTTACCCCCCCCCCCCCCCCCGCTGGCTAATATCCTTTCCCCTTACTCACCCAACCTGCTCCCTCACATTCACCTTACACCACAAGCTGGCTACCTCCTATTCCCCTTATTCCCAAAAGGTGGCTTCCTCCCATCCCTTACTCCCTCAAGTTGGCTTCCGCACATTCGCCTTACAACCCCCCCCCCCCCCCCCCCCCCCCCCCCCCCATCTACCTTTCTCCCATCCCTTCTGGAAGCGACACCGCGATGTATGATGTGACGAGTCGGGCGACAATTCTGTCAACATGTAGGACGCGACAGAAGCCAAAAGGGAGCTACGTCTTGTAACACATGAGCGAAACAAACACCCCAAGCTGGAAACTTGCAATTCCCTTTACTCTCCCTAAAGGGCTTTATAGTGGGTTACGGGGGTGTAGAGGTATTCAGAGGGGTTTGCAGCGGTTTAGAGGGATTTGCAGGGGGTTACATGAGGTTTAGATACATCTAGAGAGCTTTTAGACGGCTTTAGATGGAGCTAGAAAACCACTTTACAGGTATTTAGAAAACCCCTTTACAGGGGTTAATAGACGTTTAGAGAGATTTACGGGGATTAGAGGTGTTTAGAAGAGTTTTGAGCTGTTTACAGTGGGTTCACAAGGGGTTTGGAATGGTTTACATGATTGGGATACACTGTTTTAGAGCGGCGTTCGGGCATTTGGAGGGGTTTAGAGAGGGTTACAGGAGTTTACAGGGGGCTTAGAGCAGTTGACATGGGGTTTACATGGGTTTAGAGGGGTTTTCTGTGGTATACAGAGGTTTACAGGGGGTCACTGCTTTAGAGCGGTTTACCTGGGTTTGGAGGTGTTTAGGTGGGTTTAGAGAGGTTTAATTGGTGTTTGCGTGGATTAGTTGTTTAGAAGGAGTCAAAAGTGTTAGAGGCGTTTAGTGGGAGTTAGAGCAGTTTAGATGGGCTTAGAGGGTTTTAGATGTGTTTTGAGGGGTTTAGAGCGTGATTTTGAGGGGTTCGATGTGATTAGAGCTGTAGGTGTTTCTAGCGGCTTGTAGGGGTTACGAGTGGTTACGAGCGGTTTCGAGGGATTTAGTGGTGTTTCGTGGGGTTTACATTGTTTACATGATTTTCGTGGGGTTTAGAACGGGTTAGTGGTGTTTGGAGTGTTTTCGAGGGATTTCGAGGACAAGGGGGTTTGGTGATGTTTGGATGTGTTTAGAGAAGTTTAGATGTGTATAGAGGGGTTTAGAGGGGTTTGGATGTGTTTGAAGGGGTTTAGAGGGCTTAGTGGGGGTTTCTAGCGGTTTATATGGGTTTCGGTGGGTTTAGATGGGTTTCGAGGGGTTTAAAAGGGGTGTAGATGGGGTTCGACGAGTTAAGAGGGGTTTAGAGGGGATTTTGTAGTCTTACAGGAGATGAGAGGTGTTTGATTGGTTTAGAGGTGGTTAGAGGGATTTCCATGGGATTAGAGGAGTTTCCATGGGATTAGAGGAGTTTAGATGGGGTTTAGAGGTTTAGAGGGCTTTAAATGGGGTTAGGTGTGTTTAGAGGGATTCAGAGCGGTTTAGAGGGTTTTAGTATTTAGAAGGCTTTACAGGGGTTTAGAGGGGTTGAGAGTGGTGTCGAGGGTTTAAATGGGGTTCGAGGAGATTGGAGCGGTTTTGAAGGGGTTAGAGTGGATTATAGATGCTTAGAAGGGTTTAGAGGTGTTTAGAGATGGTTTATAGAGGGTTAGAGGGATTTCGGTGTGATTAGAAGGGTTTAGAGGGGATTAGAGTGGTCTGCAGGTCTTTAGATGGGTTTAGATGTGTTTAGAAGGATTTAGAGCGGTTTAGAGGATTTAGAAGACTTTAGAGGGGTTTACAGGGTTTTAGAGGGTTTTAGAGGAGTTTAGATGGATTTCGAGGAGTTTAGAGGAGAAAATGGGTTTCGATGAGTTTATAGGGGTTTTGAGGTGATTATAGAGGTTTAGAGAGGCTTAGATGCGTTTAGATGGGTTTAGATGGCCTTAGAATGCTATTTATTGTCATTCAAGCCTAGGTTTGAACGAAATATAATTTCTTACACTTTTTTGGTTTTTTTTACATTACAAAACAATCCAAGACCCACACTTAACACAGTTTACATAAACATCCATCACAGTGAGTCTCCAACATCTCCTCACTGTGATGGAAGGCAAAGTCTTTATCACTTCCCTTTGTTCCTTCTCCCGCGGTCCAGCAGTCCAACTGCAGTGTTGAGGCGAACTGGGGCTCCGATGTTAAAGCCCCCGGCGGGCGATGGTAAGTTCTGAGGCCGTGTAAGCCACGCCGGGCGATGTTAGGCCCCGCTACATGTGCTTTAAACCCGTTGCGGAGCTCGGAAAAGCGGTCTCCCACCAGTTCCTGCCAGCTCCCGATATTCCTGTCCACCGGGACTGCGGCCGGTGCCTCCGAACTCCAAATTCGGGTCGCAGCCGTACAGAGGGGTTTAGGGGTGTTTAGAGGGTTTTACATGGGGTTTAGAGGGCTTTCGATGTGTTTAGAAGGTTTTAGAGTGATTTGGTGGGGTGTAATCGGTTTACAATGGAATAGATTGGTTTAGACGTATTTGGGGGTGTTTGGAGAGATTTCGAGGAGTTTGAGGTGTCTCTATGGGTTTAGAAGTGTTTTTAGGTGTTTAGAGGGGTTTAGAGGAGGTTAGACTGGTTTGAAGGGGTTAGATGCGTTGAGTGGGGTTTAGAGTAGTTTAGAGAGGATTATATGGTTTTAGAGGTGGTTTAGAGGGGAATTAGAGGAGAGTAGATGTGATTACAGGTGTTTAGAGGGGATGTTGAAGGGTTTAGATGGCTATAGCTTCGTAGAGGGGTTTAGTGGGGGTTAGCGGGCTTTAAAGGGACAGAGGGGTTTAGAGGGGTTTAGATGTGTTTAATTGGGGATTTTGAGGGCAGCGGGGTTTAGAGATGTTTAGAGGGGTTTGGAGTGATTTCGATTGGATTAGGGGAGATTAGAGCGGTTTAGAGAGGTTTAGATGGGTTTAGAGGGGTTTAGAAGATACAAGTTACAAGGTGATACAAGATACATTTATTTGTCACATGTGCCAGATGGCACAGTGAAATGAGATTACCATACAGCCATACAATAAAAATAAAGAACACAACACACTATAGAATTCAACATAAAACACCCCCACTGCAGAATCACTCTGAGGGCACCAAAATGTCGATGTGTTTAGAAGGATTTGGAGCGGTTTAGAGGGTTTAGAAGGCTTTACGTGGGTTTAGAGGGGTCTAGATGGGGTTAGAGGGGTTTCGAGGGGTTTAAATGGATTTCGAGTTTAGAGGAGAAGATAGGTTTCGATGAGTTTAGAGGGGTTTTGAGGGGTTTTGAGGGGGCTTTATAGCGCTGTAGAGGGGTTTAGATGGGGTTAGAGTGCATTAAATCGGCTTGGAATGTTTAGACTGGTTTAGAGGGGGTTTAGAGTGGTTTAAATGGGGTTCGAGGGGTTTATAGGGGGGTTTCGATGGGTTTCGAGGAATATAGAGAGGTTGGAAGTGGTTTTGATGGGCTTTTGGGGCCTTAGCGGGGCTTGGCGGGTTTTAGCGGGGCTTAGAGGTGTTTAGATGTGTTTCGATGGGATGAGAGGTGTTCAACACCGCTAAAGCCCTAAAAACACTTCCAAATCCCTCCAAACGACAAACCCCAACTGGATCCCTCTAAACCTCTCGAAACCTCTCTAACCTCCTCTAATCCAATCGAAATCCCTCCAATCCCTAAACCCCTATAATCCTATCTATACCTCTAAAGCCCTCGAAATTCCGCGAAATCCCTCTAAACCCCTTTAAACATCTCGAACCGCATCCAAACCCCTCGAAACCCCCCGTAAACAGCCCCAAACCCCTTTGAACCTATCTGAACATTCTAACATAGGGCAGGTAGGTTCTACTGCAGTTGTACAGAGTAATGGTGAGACCACACCTGGACTATTGCGTACAGTTTTGGTCTCCTAATCTGAGGAAATAGAGTCGTGCATAGAGGGAGCGCAGAGAAGGTTCACCAGACTGATTCCTGGGAGGGTAGCACTTTCATATGAAGAAATACTGGATAGACTCGGCTGGTACTCGCTAGAATTTAGAAGATTGAGGGGAGATCTTATAGAAACGTACAAAATTCTTAAAAGGTTGGACAGGCTAGATGCAGGAAGATTGTTCACGATGTACACAGTATTAGTGAGACCACATTTGGAATACTGTGTACAGTTCTGGGGTCCATACTTAAGAAAGGATGTACTAGCCCTGGAGGCAGTGCAGCGAAGGTTTACAAGATTAATTCCTGCAATGAGGGGATTGACATATGAGGAAAGGTTAAGTAGGCTGGAACTCTACTCTTTGGAGTATAGAAGAATGAGAGGCGGTCTCATTGAAACATATAAGATCGTGAGGGGCCTTGATCGGGTGGATGCACCGAGGATGTTCCCAATGATCGGGGAAACTAGAACTAGGGGACATATTTGCAGAATAAGGGAGGGCTCTTTTAAAACTGAGATGAGGAAGAACTTCTTCACCCAGAGGGTGGTTAATTTGTGGAATTCACTGCCCCAGGGAGCAGTGGAAGCAGAAACTTTAAATATATTTAAAACTAAAATAGATGGTTTTTTAGCTGCCAAGGGGATAAAGGGCTACGGGGAGAGGGCAGGGATATGGACCTAGGTATGGTTAGTATAGTAAGACCTGAGTGATCTCCTGGACAAGTGTCGATCGCCTGGATTGGGGTCGGAGAGGAATTTCCCGGATTTTTTCCCGAATTGGACCTGGGTTTTTATCCGTTTTTTTTGCCTCCCCCAGGAGATCACGAGGTTCTTGGGGTGGAGAGGGGTGATAGCGGTATAAGGGGGAGGGTAGTGTCTTGTGTTCTGTGTCTTGTGTCTACTGTTTGTGGGTAAGTGTGTCTGTTTAGTGTTCAGCCATGAGAGAATGGCGGTGCGGGCTCGACGGACCTGGTGGTCTACTCTCGCACCTACTTTCTATGTTTCTATGTTTCTATGTTGGGGAAGTCCAGTACAAGTAGGTCACAGTTTAAGGACAACGGTCTTTTAGGACCGAGATGAGAAAATCATTTTTTACCCAGAGAGTGGTGAATCTATGAGATTCTCTGCCACACAAGGTAGTTGAGGCCAGTTCATTGGCTATAGTTTAGAAGGAGTTAGATGTGGACCTTGTGCTAAAGGGATCAGGGGGTATGGAGAGAAGGCAGGTACAGGATGCTGAGTTAGATGATCAGCCATGATCATATTGAATGGCGGTGCAGGCTCGAAGAGCCTAATGGCCTATTCCTGCACATATTTTCTATGTTTCTGTTCTATGTAAACCCACCTAAAATAATCCAAACTCGTCTAAACTCCATCTACGCCCCTCTAAACTCCTCCAAACCGCTTTAAACCCTCCAAATCCCTCCAAACCCCTCCAAATCCATCGAAACCATGTAGAGTGAGTCCGGTGGGCGGCGCGGCTCACGTCACAGCGGCCTCTGCAGTTCGCCTGGTTTTTTGTTATTTTTTGTCCCGTTTTAATGTAGTTTTTGTTTAATTTTTTTGTGTATGTGTGTGTGTTTAAACCTTTCCCCTGCACGGAGAACCCGACCTTTTCCCTGTCGGGTCTCCTTTGTCGTTGGGGCTGCAACGTGGAGCGCCCTCCAGCAGGAACGACCCGGTGGCTCCAGTCGCGGAGCTGCGGACTTACTCACCATCATAGAGTTGGCCGTGTTCGGAGCGGGTGGAGCTGTGGTGGCGCGCTGCTGCGACCCGACCCCGAGGATTCGGAGGCTCCAACCGCAGGTCTGGTGGACGGTAACACCGGGAGGCCGCGGGTCCCTGCTGGGAGACTGCTTTACGGGGCTTCCGCAACGACGACTTCTCCCGCCCGAGTCGCGGGGTCGAAGAGTACCTGGATCGGTTCCTTGCATCATCGTCCGGCGCGGCTTCAACGGCTGCGGGAATTTGCAAGCGGACGCCGGGGGCTCCAACAACAAGACCCGGAGCGCGGCCTTGCATCGCCCGGCGCGGCGTTAATGGCCGCGGGACAATCGCCATCGCCCGCCGGGGGCTTTGACTCCGACATCGGGAGGGGAATGGGGAGTGCAGGGGAGAGATACGTTTTTTTGCCTTCCATCACAGCGAGGAGGAGATGCGCTGTGATGGATATAACCATATAACCATATAACACTTATAGCACGGAAACAGGCCATCTCGGCCCTACAAGTCCATGCCGAACAATTTTTTCCCCTTAGTCCCACCTGCCTGCACTCGTACTTAACCCTCCATTCCCTTCCCATCCATATGCCTATCCAATTTATTTTTAAATGATACCAATGAACCTGCCTCCACCACTTCCACTGGGAGCTCATTCCACACCGCCACCACTCTCTGCGTAAAGAAATTCCCCCTCATATTACCCCTAAACTTCTGTCCCTTAATTCTGAAGTCATGTCCTCTTGTTTGAATCTTCCCTATTCTCAAAGGGAAAAGCTTGTCCACATCAACTCTGTCTATCCCTCTCATCATTTTAAAGACCTCTATCAGGTTCCCCCTTAACATTCTGCGCTCCAGAGAATAAAGACATAACTTATTCAACCTATCTCTGCAACTTAGTTGTTGAAACCCAGGCAACATTCTAGTAAATCTCCTATGTACTCTCTCTATTTTGTTGACATCCTTCCTATAATTTGGCGACCAAAATTGTACCCCATACTCCAGATTTGGTCTCACCAATGCCTTGTACAATTTTAACATTACATCCCAGCTTCTATACTCAATGCTCTGATTTATAAAGGCTAGCATACCAAAAGCTTTCTTTACCACCCTATCTATATGAGATTCCACCTTCAAGGAACTATGCACGGTTATACCCAGATCCCTCTGTTCAACTGTATTCTTCAATTCCCTACCATTTACCATGTACGTCCTATTTTGATTTGTCCTGCCAAGGTGTAGCACCTCACATTTATCAGCATTAAACTCCATCTGCCATCTTTCAGCCCATTTTTCCAAATGACCTAAATCACTCTGTAGACTTTGGAAATCCTCTTCATTATCCACAACACCCCCTATCTTGGTATCATCTGCATACTTACTAATCCAATTTACCACACATTCATCCAGATCATTGATGTACATGACAAACAACAAAGGACCCAACACAGATCCCTGAGGCACCCCACTAGTCACCTGCCTCCAACCCGATAAACAGCCATCCACCATTACCCTCTGGCTTCTCCCATTCAGCCACTGTTGAATCCATCTTGCTATTCCTGCATTTATACCCAACAGTTGAACCTTCTTAACCAACCTTCCATGAGGAACCTTGTCAAAGGCCTTACTAAAGTCCATATAGACAACATCCAATGCTTTACCCTCGTCGATTTCCCTAGTAACCTCTTCAAAAAATTCAAGAAGATTAGTCAAACATGACCTTCCAGGCACAAATCCATGTTGACTGTTCCTAATCAGACCCTGTTTATCTAGATGCTTATATATATTGTCTCTAAGTTGTCAGGACCTGGAGACTTATCCACTTTTATATTTTTCAAAAGTGTCAGTACTTCTTTTACATTGAACCTCATAGTATCCATAGCTACTCTACTAGTTTCCCTTACCTCACATAATTCAATATCCTTCTCCTTGGTGAATACCGAAGAAAAAAAATTGTTCAATATCTCCCCCATCTCTTTTGGCTCTGCAGATAGCTGTCCACTCTGTCTCTCCAATGGACCAATTTTATCCCTCGTTATCCTTTTGCTATTAATATAGCTGTAGAAACCCTTTGGATTGACTTTCACCTTACTTGCCAAAGCAACCTCATATCTTCTTTTAGCTTTTCTAATTTCTTTCTTAAGATTCTTTTTACATTCCTTATACTCCTCAAGCACCTCATTTACTTCACGCTGCCTATAATTATTGTAGATCTCCCTCTTTTTCCGAACAAGATGTCCAATTTCCCTTGAAAACCAGGGCTCTTTCCAATTTTTACTGTTTCCTTTCAACCGAACAGGAACATAAAGATTCGGTACTCTTAAAATTTCCCCTTTAAATGTCTTCCATTTCTCTTCTACATATTTCCCATAAAACAAAATGTCCCAGTTCACTCCTTTTAAATCATCTCGCATCGCATCAAAGTTAGCCTTTCTCCAATCAAAAATCTCAACCCTAGGTCCAGTTCTGACCCTCTCCATAATTATCTTGAAACTAATGGTATTGTGATCACTGGACCCGAAGTGCTCCCCAACGCATACCTCCGCCACCTGTCCCATCTCATTTCCTAACAGGAGGTCCAGCACTGCCCCTCCTCTAGTAGGTACCTCTATGTATTGCTGCAAAAAACTATCCTGCACACATTTTACAAACTCCAACCCATCCAGCCCATTTACAGAATGTGTTTCCCAGTCTATGTGTGGAAAGTTGAAATCTCCCACAATCACTACCTTGTGTTTACTACTAATATCTGCTATCTCCTTACATATTTGCTCTTCCAATTCTCGTTCCCCGTTTGGCGGTCTATAATACACCCCTATAAGAGTTGCTACACCTTTCCCACTTCTCAATTCCACCCAAATAGCCTCCCTAGATGAGCCCTCCAATCTATCCTGCCAAAGCACTGCTGTAATATCTTCCCTGACTAGCAATGCAACACCTCCACCTCTTGCCCCTCCAATTCTATCACACCTGAAGCAGCGAAATCCTGGAATATTTAGTTTCCAATCACAGCCCTCCTGCAACCACGTTTCACTGATCGCCACAACATCATACTTCCAGGTGTCTATCCAGACTCTAAGCTCATCAACCTTTCTTACAATGCTCCTAGCATTAAAATATGCACATTTAAGAAAACCCCCGTCTCTTATTCTCTGTTTATTTCCTTTTTTTTCTTTCTCCTCTTGTGTCCGAGTGCTTCCCATTTCTGCTTCCTGCCTCCCATTCTGTCTACTACCTTTCGCTATTTGAGTCCCTCGCCCCAACCATTCTAGTTTAAAGTCTCCCCAGCTGCCTTTGCAAATTTCCCCGCTAGGATATTGGTCCCCCTCGGGTTCAAGTGCAACCCATCCTTACTGTACAGGTCCCACCTTCCCCAAAAGAAGTCCCAATGATCCAGGAACTTGAATCCCTGCCCTCTGCACCAGTCTTTCAGCCACGCATTTATCCTCCACCTCGCTCCATTCCTACTCTCACTGTCGCGTGGCACAGGCAGTAATCCTGATATGGTTACCTTTTTGGTCCTTTTTCTTAACTCTCCTCCCATCTCCCTAAATCCTCCCTTCAGGACCTCTTCCCTTTTTTTTCCTATGTCATTGGTACCTATATGTACCACGACCTCAGGCTCCTCTCCCTCTGATTTAAGGATATCTTGGATGCGTTGAGACACGTCCGAGACCTTGGCACCAGGGAGGCAGACCACCATCCTGGTCTCCCGACTGCGTCCACAGAATCGCCTATCCGACCCCCTAACAATAGAGTCCCCAATTACTATGGCCCTCTTTTTTTCCCTAGCTTTTGGAGCAACAGGGCCGGTCTCTGTGCTGGAGGCCCGTCCGCTGTCACTACCCCCGGGTAGGCTGTCACCTCCATCCGTACTCAAACAGGAGTACTTATTTGCGAGGTGTACCGACATCGTTCCTGCCTCTGCCCCTTGCCCTTCCTTAACGTGACCCACATGTCTCTCGCCCGTGGTTTTGGAGTGACCACCTCCCTATAACTCCCCTCTATGACCTCCTCACTCTCCCTGATCAGAGCGAGGTCATCGAGCTGCTGCTCCAGGATCCTAATTCGGTCCCTTAGGAGCCCCATCTCGCTGCACCTGGTGCAGATGTGGATGTCTGAAGGGCCATCTGACACCATGACCTCCCACATCTGACATCCAGAACAGTATACTGCTCTGACATTCTCCCGCCTTACCCTGGATCTGATACCAGTATAACACAATAGAAACTGCTGGGAGAAATCAGCAGGTATCTGACTCACAACAGCTGCTCCCTCGTGACCTTTAAACTGCACCTTTATTATATAAACAAAAAGCACTGTACCTTTAGCCCACTGTACCCTTGGCTCACTGTACCTTTACTAAAGAACTGCCCCTTTAACCCACTGTACCTTAACTAAAGCACTGCCCCTTTAACCCACTGTACCTTAACTAAAGCACTGCCCCTTTAACCCACTGTGCCTTTACTAAAGCACTGCCCCTTTAACCCACTGTACCATAACTAAAGAACTGCCCCTTTAACCCACTGTACCTTAACTAAAGCACTGCCCCTTTAACCCACTGTACCTTTACTAAAGCACTGCCCCTTTAACCCACTGTACCTTAACTAAAGCACTGCCCCTTTAACCCACTGTACCTTTACTAAAGCACTGCCCCTTTAACCCACTGTACCTTTACTAAAGCACTGCCCCTTTAACCCACTGTACCTTAACTAAAGCACTGCCCCTTTAACCCACTGTACCTTAACTAAAGCACTGCCCCTTTAACCCACTGTACCTTAACTAAAGAACTGCCCCTTTAACCCACTGTACCTTAACTAAAGAACTGCCCCTTTAACCCACTGTACCTTAACTAAAGCACTGCCCCTTTAACCCACTGTACCTTTACTAAAGCACTGCCCCTTTAACCCACTGTACCTTAACTAAAGAACTGCCCCTTTAACCCACTGTACCTTAACTAAAGCACTGCCCCTTTAACCCACTGTACCTTTACACTGCCCCTTTAACCCACTGTACCTTAACTAAAGAACTGCCCCTTTAACCCACTGTACCTTAACTAAAGCACTGCCCCTTTAACCCACTGTACCTTAACTAAAGCACTGCCCCTTTAACCCACTGTACCTTAACTAAAGCACTGCCCCTTTAACCCACTGTACCTTAACTAAAGCACTGCCCCTTTAACCCACTGTACCTTTACTAAAGCACTGCCCCTTTAACCCACTGTACCTTAACTAAAGCACTGCCCCTTTAACCCACTGTACCTTTACTAAAGCACTGCCCCTTTAACCCACTGTACCTTTACTAAAGCACTGCCCCTTTAACCCACTGTACCTTTACTAAAGCACTGCCCCTTTAACCAGAAAGCACAAATGCTAACCTGATGTTGCACCCAATCAGCTGCTTCCTCTAATCTGCTTCCACCAATCAGCGACTTCCACCAGAACGCTCACTTTGGAGTGTGGAACGTTACGGATTCTGGTAAAAAAGCCCTGATCCTCCTCTACTGCTCACCAACGGTCCTGGGCCTCTGTGAAAACAAGCCCCGCGCCCGATTTATATACTCACCGCCCTGACCCTCCTCTACTGCTCTCCAACGGTCCTGGGCCTCTGTGAAAACAAGCCCCGCGCCCGATTTATATACTCACCGCCCTGACCCTCCTCTACTGCTCTCCAACGGTCCTGGGCCTCTGTGAAAACAAGCCCCGCGCCCGATTTATATACTCACCGCCCTGACCCTCCTCCACTGCTCACCAACGGTCCTGGGCCTCTGTGAAAACAAGCCCCGCGCCCGATTTATATACTCACCGCCCTGACCCTCCTCTACTGCTCACCAACGGTCCTGGGCCTCTGTGAAAACAAGCCCCGCGCCCGATTTATATACTCACCGCCCTGACCCTCCTCTACTGCTCACCAACGGTCCTGGGCCTCTGTGAAAACAAGCCCCGCGCCCGATTTATATACTCACCGCCCTGACCCTCCTCTACTGCTCTCCAACGGTCCTGGGCCTCTGTGAAAACAAGCCCCGCGCCCGATTTATATACTCACCGCCCTGACCCTCCTCCACTGCTCACCAACGGTCCTGGGCCTCTGTGAAAACAAGCCCCGTGCCCGATTTATATACTCACCGCCCTGACCCTCCTCCACTGCTCTCCAACGGTCCTGGGCCTCTGTGAAAACAAACCCCGCGCCCGATTTATATACTCACCGCCCTGACCCTCCTCCACTGCACCAACGGTCCCGGTCCTGGATGTCTGTGTAAATTGTGTCGTGTCTTGCGTCTTGACTGCAGAAACAATATTTCATTTCAACCTCTATGAGGTTCAAGTGACAAATACATTGTATTGTGTATTGTGTGTGTGTGTGTATTGTGTAAATCCTCGAACCTCCTCCAAACTCCTCTAAACATCTCTAAACCCATAGAAAACCCTGCAAACTGTCTAAACCCCATGAAACGACTCTAAATCCCTTGAAACCCCTCGTAACCCATCGAAACACCTCGAAACCCCTCTAAACACCTCTAATGCCTTCTAACCTCCTCTACCCACCTCTAAATACATCTAATAACCTCTAAAACCATCTAAACCCCTCAAACACCTCGAAAACATCTTATTAGAAACATCCCGTCTAACCCCCTTTAACTCTCTCTATCCCCTCAAAACACCTCTAATACCATCTAAACCACTCTAAACCACTCCAAACCCATATAAACCACCTACCAACATCTCAAAACCGCTATACCCCTCGAAGCCCCTCGAAACCTCTCCAAAGCCCTCCCCCAAACACCTCTAAACCCCTCTAATCCAAAGTAAACCCCCTTTATACCCGTCCAAACCCTACTCACCACCAAACCGTTCTAAAGCCCTCTATCCCTTCTAAACCCCGCTGAACCCCACCTAACACCTCCAACCACTTCACACCACCTATAAACCCCTCTAAATCCCTCGAAACCCCTCTAAACCTCTCCAAACCCGTCTAAACCTCACTAAACAATATAAAACACGTCATAGCCTCTAAACACCTCGAAACACCTCGAAACCCCTCGAAAAATCCCAAATACGTCTAAGTATCTCTAATCCATTCTAAACCCCGCTAAACCCTCTAAATCATTCGAAGTCCTTCTAAACCCATATTCCGGCTCTGAAGCCGGCGCCCTGCCAGCAGCGTCTTCGTTTTTTTCAATGTTTTATTATTTTTAGTATGTTTTAAAGTATGTTTTTAATGTTGCTTTGTGTGTGTGTGTGGGGGGGGGGGGGGGGGGGAGGTTAAGGGGGACACTGTTTTGGTCGCATCCTCCTCGGAGATGCGACTTTTTCCAGGTCGCCTCCCCCGTGGCCTAACAACAAGGATCGGCACGGTTTTCCCGGAGACGCGTCCGGGGCTTCAGCGGCGGGCGTAGCGTGGACTCCCGGTTTCGAGCGGGCGAGCCCTCGCTGGGGCTCGCCGGAGGGGAGCGCTCCGTTTCGCTGGCCCGCGGCAGCTGGCAGCCTGATGCCGCGGTCTGCACAGCTGCAGCTGGCGCGTCGTCCGCAGCCCGGGATCCCTCGGCCAACTTCTACCGCGGACCCGGCGTGGACTTACCATCACCCCTGGAGGGGAGCTTCGACCGCCGGCCCTGCTGTCTGCGGTGATTCTGGCTGCGGTGGGAACTTTTTATCTTCGACCACCGGCCTGCGGCCTACACAAAGCTAAAGCCGACTCTGGACTTACCTGAACTTTTACCTGTTTGAACATCTGGACGCCCGCAGCGACGGCTGCGGAGGGTTGAGGTCCCGACCACGCGGGAAAATGGAGCAGGACGGGCCAAATGTTGTGCCTTCCACCACAGTGATGAATGCTGTGGTGGATGTTTGTGTTAAACTTTTATTGTGGATTGTGTGTTCTTTATCATTGTACTCTGCTGACAAATTCATTTCACTTGCACTTAATGTGCAATGTGACGAATAAAACCGTATTGTATTGTATTGTATTGTATTGAAAACCCTCTTAGCCCCTTATACCCATCAAAACGCCTCTACACTCCACCAGACCCCTCTAAAGCTCTCTAAACCCCAATAAACCCATCTTATCTCCACTCTTAACCCATCTAAACTCATCTAACCCCATCGAAAACTCTCTAAACGCCCTCTAAACCCATCTAAACACCTCTAAGCCCCTATAATACCCTCGAAACCACATTAAAACCCTCTACATCCCTCTAAATTCCCCAGACCCCATGTAAACCCCTTTGAGCGCCTTGAAACCCAACGAAACATTTCAAAACACTTCTTAAATCGTTCTAAACCTTCCAAACACGTCCAAATATTAGATGTGTTTAAAAGGGTTCAAAGGGGTTTAACGTGGATTATAGGGGCTTAAGGGGGTTTAGAGGTGTTTAGATGGGTTTAGTGGAGGTTAGAGGGATTTCGATGGAATTAGAGGTTAGAGAGGTTTAAAGAGGTTTGGAGGGCTTCAGTGAGGTTTAGACGAATTTTGGAGGGGATTAAAGGTGTTTTGAAGGCTTTAGGGGTGTTGAGAGGGTGTTTGAGGGGTTTAGAGGAGTTTAGAAGGGGTTAATGTTGTTTAGAGGGCTTTAGAGTGGTTTGTTGGAGTGTAGAGGGTTTAAGATGGGTATAAAGGGGTTAGAGTGTTTTCGATGCGTTTAGATGGATTTAGAGGGGATTAGGAGGGTGTAGAGGAGTTTAGAGGGGTTTAGATGGGTTCGAGACCGTTGGTGGCGTTTGGAGAGGTTTAAAGGAGCTTAGATGGGTTTAGAGGAGTCGGAGGTGTTTAGTGGGGTTTAGCGGGGTTTGGATGGGTTTAGAGGGGTTGTGAGTGGTTTTGAAGGGGATAGAGGGTGAGCGAGGGGTTTAGATGGGGTTATAAGGGGTTAGAGGCGTTTAGTGCGGTTTGAGTATCCTAGAGGGCTTTAGAGGGTTCTCGAGGGGTTTAGTGGGGGTTAGATGTGGTCCAGGGGGGTTAGAGAGGATTAGGGGTGTTTAGAGGGGTTTCAGGTGTTACAAGGGGTTACGTGGGGTTTCCAGGGATGTTCAGATTCAGATTCAGATTCAGATTCAATTTTAATTGTCATTATCAGTGTACAGTACAGAGACAACGAAATGCATTTAGCATCTCCCTGGAAGAGCGACATAGCAAATTATTTGAATAAATAATAATAAGTGTCCGGGGGGGGGGGGAGGTGGTGAGTGGCAATCACCGAGGTACGTTGTTGAGTAGAGTGACAGCCGCCGGGAAGAAGCTGTTCCTCGACCTGCTGGTTCGGCAACGGAGAGACCTGTAGCGCCTCCCGTATGGTAGGAGGGTAAACAGTCCATGGTTGGGGTGAGAGCAGTCATTTGCGATGCTGAGCGCCCTCCGCAGACAACGCTTGCTTTGGACAGACTCAATGGAGGGGAGCGAGGAACCGGTGATGCGTTGGGCAATTTTCACCACCCTCTGCAATGCCTTCCGGTCGGAGACAGAGCAGTTGCCATACCATACTGTGATGCAGTTGGTAAGGATGCTCTCGATGGTGCAGCGGTAGAAGTTCACCAGGATCTGAGGAGACAGATGGACCTTCTTCAGTCTCCTCAGGAAGAAGAGACGCTGATGAGCCTTCTTGATCAGAGTAGAGTTATTGTGGGTCCAAGAGAGGTCATCGGAGATGTTGACTCCCAGGAACCTGAAGCTAGAAACACGTTCCACCGTCCCGTTAATGTGGATGGGGGTGTGCGTGCCGCCTCTGGACATCCTGATGTCTACAATGATCTCCTTGGTCTTCTTGGAGTTAAGGGCCAGGTTGTTGTCAGCGCACCATGTTGCTAAGTGCTGGACCTCCTGCCTGTAGGCCAACTCATCGTTGTTGCTGATGAGGCCAATCACCGTTGTATCATCTGCATACTTGATGATGGTGTTAGTACCATGTACAGGTGTGCAGTCATAGGTGAAGAGGGAGTAGAGGAGGGGGCTCAGCACTCAGCCCTGAGGAACGCCGGTGTTCAGGGTGAGGGTTGAAGAGGTGTGCTTGTCTAACCTCACAGACTGGGGTCTGTTGGTTAGAAAGTCCAGTATCCAGTTGCAGAGGGAGGGGTCGATGCCCAGGTTACCGAGTTTGGTGATCAGTTTTGATGGTATAATGGTGTTGAATGCTGAGCTGTAATCGATTAACAGCATTCTTACGTAAGTGTCTCTGTTGTCGAGGTGGGAGAGGGCGGAGTGAAGTGCCGTTGAGATGGCATCCTCCGTACTCCTGTTCTTGCGGTAGGAAAACTGATAGGGATCCAGTGTGGGGGGTAGGCAGCTTTTGAGGTGTGCCAGGACCAGCCTCTCGAAGCACTTGGTGATGCTGGGGGTAAGTGCAACTGGGCGGAAGTCGTTGAGGCTTGCCGCAGTGGAGTGTTTTGGCACTGGCACGATGGAGGTGGTTTTAAGGCAAGTGGGGACAACTGCTTGGGCAAGTGACAGGTTGGAGATGTCAGTCCAGACGTCTGTCAGCTGCGCAGCACAGGCACTGAGCACGCGCCCGGGGATGCCGTCAGGGCCAGCAGTTTTACGTGCATTAGTCCTACTCAGTGCCACGTACACGTCGTAGGGGGTGAGTGTGAGGGGTTGGTGATCGGCAGGTAGCACAGCCTTAATGGCTGTCTCTAGATTGTCCCTGTCGAAGCGGCCATAGAAGTGATTAAGCTCCTCAAGGAAGGAGGCGTCGCTGGATGTGGGGGTGGTGTTGGAAGGTCTGTAGTCCGTGATGGCCTGGATGCCTTGCCACATGCGTCGGGGGTCGGAGTTATTGTTGAAGTGCTCCTCAATCCCGAGCTTACGGCAGTGCTTGGCCTTCCTGATGCCCCTCTTTAGGTTAGCCCTGGATGAACTGTAGGCTCGGGCATCGCCTGACCTGAAAGCGGTGTCCCGTGCTTTCAGCAGTAGCTTGACCTCGCTGTTCATCCTTGGCCTCTGATTCGGGTATATGGTCACCTGTTTGAGGGAGGTGACACTATTGATGGTGGAGTTTATAAAGTCCAGAACAGAGGATGTGTAGGAATCAATGTCCGTGTGGGAGTTAAGGGTGGCCTGGGCTGCAAACGCCTTCCAGTCAGTGTTTCCAAAACACTGCTGAAGTGTGAAGTCCGCTTCCTCTGACCAGACTTTAATTGTCCTCACAGTTGGTTTAACCCGTCTGATGAGTGCGGAGTACTTAGGGAGCAGGAACAATGAGACGTGATCAGACTGAGGCGTTTCGTGTGGTTTAGAGGGTTTACAGGGGTTTCGAGGGGATAATTTGAGGGTTAGAGGTGTTTGGACGGGTTTAATGCGGTGTAGAGGGGTAGAGACCGTTGGTGGCGTTTGGAGAGGTTTAAAGAAGCGTAGATAGGTTTAGAGGGGTTGGAGGTGTTTGGAGGGGTTTAGAGGGCTGTAGAGGAATGTAGAGGGATTAGACGATTTAGACGGGGTTAGAGTGCTTTAGATGGGTTTAGAATATTTACACGGGGTTCGAGGGGTTTAGAGCGGTTTAGAGGTGTTTCGATGTGTTTAAATGGGTTTAAAGGAGTTTAAAGTGGATTATAGTGGCTTAGGTGGGCTTAGAGGAGTTTAGATGGGTTTAGGGTTAGGGTTAGGGTTAGGGTTATTCGATGGAATTTCATGGGGTTAGAGGAGTTTAGAGGGGTTTAGAGAGGATTAGAGCGCTTTAGATGTGTACAGAGGTGTCTAGATGGATTAGCGGGGTTTTGAGCGCTTTAGATGTGTTTGGAGGGCATTAGAGGGGTTTAGAGGTGTTTCGAGAGGGTATAGATTGGTTTCGTGGGGTTTTAAGCGGTTTAATTGGGTTTCGAGGTGCTTAGAGGGGTTTAGACGGGGTTGGAAGGGTTTAGGGTACACAGAATTGCTGGAGAAACTCAGCGGGTGCAGCAGCATCTATGGAGCGAAGGAAATAAGCGACGTTTCGGGCCGAAACCCTTCTTCAGACTGAGTGTCTGAAGAAGGGTTTCGGCCCGAAACGTCGCCTATTTCCTTCGCTCCATAGATGCTGCTGCATACCCTGAGTTTCTCCAGCAATTTTGTGTACCTTCGATTTTCCAGCATCTGCAGGTCCTTCTTGAACACTTAGAGGGGTTTAGACCGGGTTAGAAGGGATTAGAGGTGTTTAGAGGGGTTTCGATGTGTTTCGAGTTCTTACGAAGTGTTTCGAAGGATTCAGAGGCGTTTCGTGGGGGTTGACAGGGTTTACATGGGATTCAAGGGGGTTAGAGATGTTTAGAGGGTTTTGGAGGGGTTTGGAGGGTTTTAAAGCGGTTTAAAGAGGGTAGAGGCCTTTGGTGGTGTTTAAATGTGTTTAGAATGTTTAGATGTGCTTAGCGGTTTAAAGCCCTTTTTAAGGGCTTGAAGGGGTTTAGATTGGTTTCTGCATGCTTCATTCCTGCATGCTTACTTTCAGAGACTGATGTGCAACGACCCCCAGATTCCGCTGTACTTCCCCTTTTCCCAACTTGACGCCATTTAGGTAGTAATATGCCTTCCTGTTTTGCTACCAAACTGGATAACCACACATGTCTCCACTTTAAACGTCATCTGCCATGCATCGGCCCACTCACCAAACCTCTCCAAGTCACCCTGCATTCTCATAGCATCCTCCTCACAGTTCACATTGCCACTCAGCGTCGTGTCATCTGCAAATGTGTTAATGTTACTTTTAATACCTTCATACAAATCATTGATGTATATTGTAAATAGCTGCGGTCCCAGCACCGAACCTTGCGGTATCCCACTAGTCACTGGCTGCCATTCTGAAAGGGACCCGTTAATCCCCACTCTCTGTTTCGTGTCTGCCAACCAATTATCTATCCATCAAATCAAATCAAATCAAATCAAATCAAATCAAATCAAATCAACCTTTATTGTCATCTTGCAATTCAACAATTGTACAGTGCAAACTGAGAAGACGTTTCCCAGGGAATACCGGAGCATCTCATATAAAACTTAAACATTTCACATAATAAAAAGACTAAAAGCAATCCAGTCCCTGATGAAATAGTACAATTAGTTAAAAGGTGCAGGTAAAACAGCAACATTAAAATACAGTAAAAACAATCATAAAATGTCCACGGCAGCTGATTTATGTGGCCAGTGCCCACGTTATCAAATTGGTTGTGCAACGCCGCAGAATCAGGTGGAGTGAGTGTTTAGCAGCCTCACAGCCTGTGGCAGGAAGTTGTTTAGCAGTCTGGTAGTCCGGGCTTTGATGCTACTGTATCTCTTGCCCGATGGCAGGAGATCCAGATGTGTGTGGAGGGGTTGCAGTTTGTCCTTAGCTATTCTCACTGCTTTTTTGAGACAGCGATTCTCCATGTCAGCACTCTACCCCAATACAATGTGTCCTAATTATTCCCACTTATCTCCTATGTGGGACCTTATCAAATGGTTTCTGAAAGTCCAGGCACACTTCTTACCGTGTCCATGTTCCTAGTTACATCTTCAAAAAATTCCAGAAGATTAGTCAAGCATGATGTGCAATGTGACGAATCAAACCGTATTGTATTGTATTGTATTGTATTGAAACCCCTCTTACCCCTTTAGACCCATCTAAACCCCCTCTACACTCCACCATACCACTCTAAATCTTCTAAACACGTCCACATATTGGATGTGTTTAAATGGGTTCAAAGGGGTTTAACGTGGATTATAGGGGCTTAGGGGGGTTTAAAGGTGTTTAGATGGGTTTAGTGGAGGTTAGATTTCGATGGAATTAGAGGAGGTTAGAGAGGTTTAGAGAGGTTTAGAGGGCTTTAGTGAGGTTTTTACGTGTTTTGGAGGGATTTAGAGGTTTTTTAAGGGCTTTAGGGGTGCTGAGAGGGTGTTATAGTGGTTTAGAGGAGTTTAGAGGGGGTTCATGTTGTTTAGAGTGCTTTTGAGTGGTTTGTTTGAGTGTAGAGGCTTTTAAGATGGGTATAAAAGGGTTAGAATGTTTTCGATGTGTTTAGATGGATTTAGAGGGGATTAGGAGGGTCTAGAGGGGTTTAGAGGGGTTTGAGGTGTTCGGAGGTGTTTAGTGGGGTTTAGCGGGGTTTGGATGAGTTTAGAGGGGTTGTGAGTGGTTTTGAGGGGGTTAGAGGGTGTGATGGGCTTAGAAGGGGTTAGAGGCGTTTAGTGTGGTTTGAGTATCCGAGAGGGCTTGAGAGGGTTTTCGAGGGGTTTAGTGGGGGTTGGATGGGGTTCAGGGGGGTTAGAGAGGATTAGGGGTCTTTAGAGGGGTTTCATGTGTTGCAAGGGGTTACGTGGGGATTCCAGGGATTTTGAGACGTTTCGTGTGGTATAGAGGGTTTACAGGGATTTCGAGGGGTTAAGAGAGGGTTAGAGGTGTTTGGAGGGGTGTAATGCGGTTTAAAGGGGGTAGAGACCGTTGGTGGCGTTTGGAGAGGTTTAAAGAAGCTTAGAGAGGTTTAGAGGGGTTTGGAGGTGTTTGGAGGGGTTTAGAGGGCTGTAGAGGAATGTAGAGGGGTTAGACGATTTACACGGGTTTAGAGTGCTTTAGATGGGGTTAGAATGTTTAAACGGGTTTCGATGGGTTTAGAGCGGTTTAGAGGTGTGTCGATGTGTTTAAATGGGTTTAAAGGAGTTTAAAGTGGATTGTAGTGGCTTAGATGGGTTTAGAGGAGTTTAGATGGGTTAGAGGGGGTTCGATGGATTTCCATGGGGTTAGAGCAGTTTGGAGGGGTTTAGAGATGATTAGAGCGCTTTAGATGTGTATAGAGGGGTCTAGATGAATTAGAGGGGTTTAGAGGGCTTTAGATGTGTTTAGAGGGCATTAGAGGTGTTTCGAGGGGGTATAGATGGCTTTTCCTGGGGTTTTACGCAGTTTAGGTGGGTTTCGAGGTGTTTAGAGGGGTTTGAGGAGATTATATGTGCTTAGAGGTTTTGAGGGGGTTAGAGGGGTTTAGACGGGTTTGGAGGGGTTTACAGGGGTTTAAAGGTGTTTGTGGGGGTTTGAGGGGGTTAGAGGGGTTTATACGGGGTTAGAGGGGTTTGTACGGGGTTAGAGGGGTTTAGACGGGGTTAGATGTTTATTGTACGGTGTTTAGAGGCGTTTCGATGTGTTTTGAGTTGTTACGAGGTGTTTCGAGGGATTCAGAGGCGTTTCGTGGGGTTACACGGTTTACATGGGATTCGAGGGGGTTAGAGAGGTTTAGAGGGTCTGGAGGTGTTTGGAGGGTTTAAAAGCGGTTAAAAGAGGGTATAGGCCTTTGGTGGTGTTTGGAGAGAGTTAGAGATGGTTCGCGGTGTTTATAGGGGTTTGGAGGTGTTTGGCTGGGTTTAGAGGGGTGTAGACGTGTTTAGAGGTTGTTTCTAGCGGCTTGTAGGGGTTTGGTGTAGAGGGGATCAGACCGGTTTAGAATGTTTTAAATGGTTTAGAATGTTTAGTTGTGCTTAGCGGTTTAAAGCCCCTTTGAAGGGCTTGAAGGGGTTTAGATTGGTGTCTGCATGCTTCATTTCTGCATGCTTACTTTCAGAGACTGATGTGCAACGACCCCCAGATTCCGCTGTACTCCCCTTTTCCCAACTTGACGCCATATAGATAGTAAAATGCCTTCCTGTTTTTGCTATCAAACTGGATAACCTCACATGTCTACACTTTAAACGTCATCTGCCATGCATCGGCCCATTCACCAAACCTCTCCAAGTCACAAGATTCTCATAGCATCCTCCTCACAGTTCACATTGCCAATCAGCGTTGTGTCATCTGATAATTGGTCATGCTACTTTTAATCCCTTCATACAAATAATTGATGTATATTGTAAATAGCTGCGGTCCCAGCTCCGAGCCTTGCAGTACCCCACTAGTCACTGGCTGCCATTCTGAAAGGGACCCGTTAATCCCCACTCTCTGTTTCGTGTCTGCCAACCAATTATCTATCCATCAAATCAAATCAAATCAAATCAAATCAAATCAAATCAACCTTTATTGTCATCTCTCCAATGGAACAATTGTACAGTGCAAAATGAGAAGATGTTTCCCAGGGAATACCGGAGCATCGCACATTAAAACAAACATTTCACTTAATAAAAACACTAAAAACAATCCAGCCCCTGATAGAAACATAGAAACATAGAAATTAGGTGCAGGAGTAGGCCATTCGGCCCTTCGAGCCTGCACCGCCATTCAATATGATCATGGCTGATCATCCAACTCAGTATCCCGTACCTGACTTCTCTCCATACCCTCTGATCCCCTTAGCCACAAGGCCCACATCTAACTCCCTCTTAAATATAGCCAATCAACTGGCCTCGACTAACCTATGCCTTGCTGAAACCCAGGCAACATTCTACTAAATCTCCTCTGTACTCTCTCTATTTTGTTGACATCCTTCCTATAATTAGGCGACCGAAATTGTACACCATACTCCAGAATTGGCCTCGCCAATGCCTTGTACAATTTTAAACATTACATCCCAACTTCTATACTCAATGCTCTGATTTATAAAGGCCAGCACACCAAAAGCTTTCTTTACCACCCTATCTACATGAGATTCCACTTTCAGGGAACAGTAGCACTAGCAAACTTGCCTGCCAGAATGTCAGCCCCTCTCCAGTTAAGAGCGGGTTAGAGTGGTTTACATGGGTTTAGAGGTGTGTACGGGGGGTTTAGAGGTGTGTACGGGGGGTTTAGAGGGGATTGGAGAGGTTTACATGGATTCAGAGGTGTTTACAGGGGTTTGCAAGGTATAGTTGCAGTGGTGTTCTGGGGTTTAGACTGGTTTTAAGCGCTTTAGAGGTGTTTACAGGGGGTTTGAGCGGTTTGGAGGTGGGGTTTACAGGGGTTGTCAGATGTCTATAGATGTTTATAGTGGTTTACAAGGTGTTACAGGGGTTTACAGAGGTTTAGAGCGGATTAGGTGGGTATGGAGTGGTTTACAGGTTTGGTTTGGGTTTGGGGGGAGGGGTTACAGGAGGGTTGGATGAGTTCAGTCGTTTAAAGGGGTAGAGGGGTTTAGAGGAATTTAGAGTGGGTTAGAGGTGCTTAATATTGTTTAGATGCGTGTATAGGGGTTTACAATGATTTACAGGGGATTGGACGGATTTAGAGGTGTTCACACGTGTTTACCGGGGCTTAAAGAGGACATGACTTCAGAAATAAGGGACAGAAGTTTAGGGGTAATGTGAGGGGGAACTTCTTTACTCAGAAAGTGGTAGCTGTGTGGAATGAGCTTCCAGTGGAAGTGGTGGAGCAGCTTCAATTTTATCATTTAAAAATAAATTGGATAGGTGTATGAATGGGAAAGGAATGGAGAATTATGGGCTGAGTGCAGGTTGATGGGACTAGGAGAAACTATTTGTTCAGCACGGACTTGTAGGGCCGAGATGGCCTGTTTCCGTGCTGTAATTGTTATAAGGTTATATGGTTATATGGTTAAAAGAGTTTAGAGGAGTTTGGCGTGGTTTAGATGGGTTTAGAGGGGGTTTTTTAGAGGGGTTGAGAGGGAATTATAGGGATTTTGTGGGGTTTCGAGGGGTTTAGAGGGGTTTAGAGGGGCAGATGGGGGTGTAGATGTGTTAAGAGGGGTTTATAGGTGTTTGGAGGGGTTTCGAGAGGTGTTGAGTTGTTTAGAGGGCTTTAGATGACAGTTGCGTTTACTAGGGTTTACAGGAGTTACAGTGGTTTAGATGGGGTTTACATGAGGTTACAGGAATTTACAGTGGGTTGGAGAGGTTTACAGGTAGTATAGGTGCGTTTAGAGGGGATTACATGAGTTTAGAGGCGGTTACATTAATTCGCAAGGGTTTAGAAAAATCTAGAGAGGTTTAGAAACGTTTACTGGGGTTTACAAGGGTTCACGTGTTTAGAGGGTTGGGTGTTTACAGCGATTCACAGGGAGTGTAGACGGGTTTAGATGGGTTTTGAGCGGTTTAGAAGGGTTTAGAGGGGTATACGTGGGTTTAGAGGTGTTTACACGGGTTACAGGGATTTAGAGTGGTTTAGAGAGGTTTAGAGGGGTTTAGGGGGGTTAGATGAGTCTACAGTGCTTTAGAAACATAGAAACATAGAAAATAGGCGCAGGAGTAGGCCATTCGGCCCTTCGAGCCTGCACCGCCATTCAATATGATCATGGCTGATCATCCAACACAGTATCCTGTACCTGCCTTCTCTCCATACCCCCTGATCCCTTTAGCCACAAAGGCCACATCTAACTCCCTCTTAAATATAGCCAATGAACAGGCCTCAACTACCTTCTGCGGAAGATAATTCCAGAGATTCACCACTCTCTGTGTGAAAAAAAGTTTTCCTCATCTCGCTCCTAAAAGATTTTCCCCTGATCCTTAAACTGTGAACCCTTGTTCTGGACTTCCCCAACATCGGGAACAATCTTTCTGCATCTAGCCTGTCCAACCCATTAAGAAATGTGTACGTTTCTATAAGATCCCCCCTCAATCTTCTAAATTCTAGCGAGTACAAACCGAGTCTATCCAGTCTTTCTTCATATGAAAGTCCTGACATCCCATGAAACAGTCTGGTGAACCTTCTCTGTACTCCCTCTATGGCAACAATGTATTTCCTCAGATTAGGAGACCAAAGCTGTACGCAATACTCCAGGTGTGGTCTCACCAAGACCCTGTACCACTGCAGTGGGACCTCCCTGCTCCTATACTCAAATCATTTTGCTATGAATGCTAATATACCATTCGCGTTCTTCACTGCCTGCCGCACCTGTGTGCCTACTTTTAATGGCTGGTGTACCATGACACCCAGGTATCGTTGCATCTCCCCCTTTCCTAATCGGCCACCATTCAGATAATAGTCTACTTTCCTGTTTTTTGCCACCAAAGTGGATAACCTCACATTTATCCACATTACACTGCATCTGCCATGCATTTGCCCACTCACCCAGCCTATCCAATTCACCTTGCAGCCTCCTAGCCTCCTCCTCACAGCTAACACTGCCCCCCAGCTTCGTGTCGTCTGCAAACATGGAGATGTTGCATTAAATTCCCTCGTCCAAATCATTAATATATATCGTAAATAGCTGGAGTCCCAGAACCGAGCCGTACAGGTGTTTAGAGGGGTCAGAGCGCTTTCGGTTGGGTTTGGAGGTGTTTCGAGAGCTTTCGATGGAGTTCGAGGGGTTTCGAGGGATTTCGTTGGGTTATGCAGGATTCACAGTGGTTTTGAGGGATTTTCCGTGGTTTCGATGGGTAATGAGGGGTTTGGAGGGTCTTCGAGGGGTTTTGAAGGGTTTAGATGGTTTACATGGGTTTCGTGGGGGTTAGATGTTCAGAGGTGTTCAGTGGTGTTTGGATAGGTTTAGAACGGGTTGGAGGGACTTGAAGGGGTTTAAATGCGTTGAGAAGGTTTTCGAGGGGTTTGGGGGAGTTTGGAGGGGTTTAGAGGGGACCTAGAGGGATTTAGAAAAGGTTGGAGGTGTTTGGAGGGGTTTAGAGGGGTATACATTTGTTTAGAGGGGTTTGGATGGGTTGGATGGGTTGAGAACGGTTTAGAGGGCTGTGGGGCTGAAATTTGTTTGGAGGGGTTGAGAGGAATGGAGGGGTATGGAGGTGTTTAGAGGTGATGATAGGGATTTAGGTGGGTTTGGAGGGTTTTTGGGGGGGATGAGAGAGGTTTAGAGGTGTTTAGATGCATTTAGCGGGGTTTAGATATCTTTAGAGACGTTTAGAGGTACATAGAAACATAGAAACATAGAAATTAGGTGCAGGGCTGGCCATTCGGCCCTTCGAGCCTGCACCGCCATTTAATATGATCATGGCTGATCATCCAACTCAGTATCCCGTACCTGCCTTTTCTCCATACCCTCTGATCCCCTTGGCCACAAGGGCCACATCTAACTCCCTCTTAAATATAGCCAATGAACTGGCCTCAACTACCCTCTGTGGCAGAGAGTTCCAGAGATTCACCACTCTCTGCGTGAAAAAAGTTCTCCTCATCTCGGTTTTAAAGGATTTCCCCCTTATCCTTAAGCTGTGACCCCTTGTCCTGGACTTCCCCAACATCGGAAACAATCTTCCTGCATCTAGCCTGTCCAACCCCTTAAGAATTTTGTAAGTTTCTATAAGATCCCCTCTCAATCTCCTAAACTCTAGAGAGTATAAACCAAGTCTATCCAGTCTTTCTTCATAAGACAGTCCTGACATCCCAGGAATCAGTCTGGTGAACCTTCTCTGCACTCCCTCTATGGCAATAATGTCCTTCCTCAGATTTGGAGACCAAAACTGCACGCAATACTCCAGGTGTGGTCTCACTAAGACCCTATACAACTGCAGTAGAACGTCCCTGCTCCTATACTCAAATCCTCTTGCTATGAAAGCCAACATGCCATTCGATTTCTTTACTGCCTGCTGCACCTGCATGCCTACCTTCAATGACTGGTGTACCATGACACCCAGGTCTCGCTGCATCTCCCCCTTTCCCAATCGGCCACCGTTTAGATAATAATCTGCTTTCCCGTTTTTGCCACCAAAATGGATAACCTCACATTTATCCACATTAAACTGCATCTGCCAAACATTTGCCCACTCACCCAGCCTATCCAAGTCACCTTGCAGTCTCCTAGCATCCTCCTCACACCTAACACTGCCCCCCAGCTTAGTGTCATCCGCAAACCTGGAGATATTGCCTTCAATTCCCTCATCCAGATCATTAATATATATTGTAAATAGCTGGGGTCCCAGTACTGAGCCTTGCGGTACCCCACTAGTCACTGCCTGCCATTGTGAAAAGGACCCGTTTACTCCTACTCTTTGCTTCCTGTTTGCCAGCCAGCTCTCTATCCACATCAATACTGAACCCCCAATGCCATGTGCTTTAAGTTTGTATACTAATCTCTTATGTGGGACCTTGTCGAAAGCCTTCTGGAAGTCCAGATACACCACATCCACTAGTTCTCCCCTATCCACGCTACTAGTTACATCCTCGAAAAATTCTATAAGATTCGTCAGACATGATTTACCTTTCGTAAATCCATGCTGACTTTGTCCAATGATTTCACCACTTTCTAAATGTGCTGCTATCCCATCTTTAATAACTGACTCTAGCAGTTTCCCCACTACCGATGTTAGGCTAACTGGTCTGTAATTCCCCGTTTTCTCTCTCCCTCCCTTCTTAAAAAGTGGGGTTACGTTTGCTACCCGCCAATCCTCTGGAACTACTCCAGAATCTAAGGAGTTTTGAAAGATTATTACTAATGCATCCACTATTTCTGGAGCTACTTCCTTAAGTACTCTGGGATGCAGCCTATCTGGCCCTGGGGATTTATCGGCCTTTAATCCATTCAATTTACCCAACACCACTTCCCGACTAACCTGGATTTCACTCAATTCCTCCACCTCCTTTGACCCGCGGGCCCCTGCTATTTCCGGCAGATCATTTATGTCTTCCTTAGTGAAGACGGAACCAAAGTAGTTATTCAATTGGTCCGCCATATCCTGGTTCCCCATGATCAACTCACCTGTTTCTGACTGCAAGGGACCTACATTTGTTTTAACTAATCTCTTTCTTTTCACATATCTATAAAAACTTTTGCAGTCAGATTTTATGTTCACTGCCAGTTTTCTTTCATAATCCATTTTTCCTTTTCTAATTAAGCCCTTCGTCCTCCTCTGCTGGTCTCTGAATTTCTCCCAGTCCTCCGGTATGCTGCTTTTTCTGGCTAGTTTGTACGCATCATCCTTTGCTTTGATACTATCCCTGATTTCCCTTGTTATCCATGGATGCACTACCTTCCCTGATTTATTCTTTTGCCAAACTGGGATGAACAATTTTTGTAGTTAATCCATGCAGTCTTTAAATGCCTTCCATTGCATATCCACCGTCAACCCTTTTAGAATTAATTGCCAGTCAATCTTGGCCAATTCACGTCTCATACCCTCAAAGTTACCTTTCTTTAAGTTCAAAACCATTGTTTCTGAATTAACAATGTCACTCTCCATCCTAATGAAGAACTCAACCATATTATGGTCACTCTTGCCCAAGGGGCCACGCACAACAAGACTACTAACTAACCCTTCCTCATTACTCAATACCCAGTCTAAAATAGCCAGCTCTCTCGTTGGTTCCTCTACATGTTGGTTTAGATAACTATCCCGTATACATTCCAAGAAATCCTCTTCCTCAGCACCCCTGCCAGTTTGATTCACCCAATTTATATGTAGATTGAAGTCACCCATTATAACTGCTTTGCCTTTGTCGCAAGCATTTCTAATTTCCTGTTTGATGCCATCCCCAACTTCACTACTACTGTTAGGTGGCCTGTACACAACACCCACCAGCGTTTTCTGCCCCTTATTGTTTCGCAGCTCAACCCATACCGATTCCACATCCTCCAAACTAATGTCCTTCCTTTCCATTGCGTTAATCTCCTCTCTAACCAGCAACACTACCCCACCCCCTTTTCCTTTCTCTCTATCCCTCCTGAATATTGAATATCCCGGGATGTTCAGCTCCCAGCCTTGGTCACCCTGGAGCCATGTCTCCGTGATCCCAACTATATCATAATCATTAATGGCTATCTGCACGTTCAACTCATCCACCTTATTACGAATACTCCTTGCATTGAGACACAAAGCCTTCAGGCTTGTTTTTACAACGCTCTTATCCCTTATACAATTATGTTGAAAAGTGGCCCTTTTTGATTTTTGCCCTGGTTTTGTCTGCCTGCCACTTTTACTTTTCACCTTGCTACCTATTGCTTCTACCTTCATTTTACACCCCCCTGCCCCTCTGCTCTTGTACCTAGAGGGGGTTTGAGATGTTTTGAGTTGTTTAGAGTGGTTTAGTGGTTTAGACACGTTTACTGGGGTTTACAGTGGTCACATGTGTTTAGATGGGGTTTACAGGGGTTTACATGAATTTAGAGTGAATTGGAGGGGTTCACAGTGGGTTTAGGTGAGTTTAGAGGGGATTACAGGGGTTTGCAGGGGGTTTAGACTTGTCTGGAGAGGTTTAGACGCGTTTACAGGGGTTTACAAGGGTTCAGGTGTTTAGAGGGGTTGGGGTGTTTAGAGCGGTTCACAGAACGTTTAGACGGTTTAGATGGGGTTTGAGCGGTTTAGAGGGGATTACATGGATATCGAAGGATTTACGTGGTGTTAGATGGGTCTACTGTAGAGAGGTTTAGAGCGCTTTCGACGGGTTATGTGTTTCGAGAGCTTTCGAGGGGGTCCGCGTGCTTTAGAGGGGCTTCGATGGGTTATGACGGATTTACAGTGGTTTCGAGGGGATTTGAGGTGATTCGAGGGTTGTGGGTGATTTAGAGAGGTTTCGAGCGGTGTCGAGCGGTGTCGAGGGGTGTTGGGGGGGGGGGGGGTGGGTGTTTAGAGGGTTTACATGGGTTTCGTGGGGGTTAAATGGGTTCAGAGGGATTCCGAGCTCTTTGGATGCATTTTGAGTGGTGTAGAAGGATTTGGAGAGGCTCGAATGGATTGAAAGGCTGAAATTTGTTTGGAAGTGATTTGAGGGGTATGATTCTTAAAATTGACATCATCTCATGTGGTTTCCACAGCAGCCACACATTATTATTGGCTGTTTAGGATGGGGTTTAGTTGGAGGTGTTTGGATGGGTTGGAGGAGTTTAAAGGCGTTTAGACGGATTTGGATGGCTTTAGACGGGCATATAGGGATTTAGTTGAGGTTCGATGCTTTTGGAGGGGCTTGTATATAGTTTTTAGAGGGTTTTCGATAGCTTAGGAGGGGTTTAGAGTGGTGTAGAGTTATAGGTGCTGAAATGTGTTTAAAGGTGTTTAGAGGGGTTTGGAGGGGTTTAGAGGGGTTGAATTAGGTTCAGAGCTGTTTGGAGGGATTTAGAGTGGTTTATATGGGTTTAGAATGGTTCCGAGGGGTTTAGTGTAGGAGTTTAGAGGGAATTTGATGGGTTTAGAGGTAACTGAATGGCCCAAGAAAATTACTGGGCACAGTTTTGTGCTATGCCTAAGAACTGTTTGCCTTCCAGCGTCGCAATGGATATCTAAACCAATAATATGGACGGGCCAGAGCCTTCATCGGCCCGCATGCCAAGAGCTGTGAGAGTCTGTTGGAAAGACTGCCCTATTGGAGACAGTGAAGTCCAGGTAAAGGTAAAAACGAATATGTGATGAGAGAAACGAGAGAAGTTCCACCAGTGGAACTTGACTGAATGGGCTAACAAATCTGGATGTTACCCTGTTTACGGATGGCAGCTCATCCATTGTTGAACAGGGAGAATGGTTGTCAGGTTATGTGATTGTCAATCAGGAGGGATCGACCATTGAAGCAACATCTTTTGAGGCTCCCTTCTAGGCCCAGCTAGCCAAACAATTTGCACTGACTAGAGCCTGTACCCTGGCCGAAGAAATATCTGCAAATATTAACACGGACTGCCAATATGTTTTTGGAGTGGTTCATGATATGGACAATTATGAAAGAATCGGGTGTTTCTAACCTCTTCAGGGACAATTATATCTCACAAAAATTGGTTTCTAATTTGCTATAGGCCATTCAGTTACCCTGTCAGCATGCTGTTATCAAAGTTAGAGCCCATAGTATAGGCCAAGCCCCATAGACATAGCAAATTGCCTTGCCAACGAGTTAGCTAAGAAAGCTTCTAGGAGTTACCAAATTGTTGGGTCCCACATGATGAGGCAGATTAAAAATTATATTAGGAATAAGTCTCCCTTGAAAGAAAAAAGACTGCCAACCATCCAAGAAGTACTTCAAATACAGGAGGACGTGCTCCTGCACAGGTAGAACAGCTGTGGCTGGACCAGGGTTGTGTGTACGATCCTGTCAGTAGCTTATGGGTTACGCCTGCTGGACAGACTTGCATGTCTGACGAGCTTGCGTTGTGGGTTATTGAATGTGTACAGTTTGCAACTCATTGTGGGGCCAAGGCCGTAAGTGATATGATTTTAGAGATCTGGTGGCATCGGGAATCTTCTGGACTTGTCCCAGCGTATCAGCCAGTGATGTCTGATTTGCCAGCAGCATAATGCAGGTAAGGGCTTGCCCTGTGAACCAGGTAAGACCCTTTACCAGCAGGTCCCTTTGAGACCTTGCAAATTGACTACATTGAGTTGAAAATATGTCAGTGTTATAAGTATGTTCTTGTAATTGTCGATGTTTTCGGTAAATGGATTGAAGCATGGCCGACCACTGACAATAAGGCCTCTACCATTGTAAAAATATTGTTACACGAAATCATACCACGATTCGGTGTTACTGCGCGGTTAAGTTCAGATAATGGTCATCATTTTATTGCTGCTGTAAACAAAGAAATGACATTGATGGCAACAGCTCCATTGTGCGTACTGACCTAAGCCATGGAATGACCATGCCCTCGCAGTGGCCCATTTCCACCAGATGACTGTGGAAATGACATTCTATGTATTAACCCGTGCTTTGCAAACTTCTCATTCACAGGTCACGGCTGCATATGGTGAGGAGCCTGCAGTCAAAGCTCCATCATATATTGAGCCATGTTGCTATGTGCTGCTCAGGAACTGGATGGGTAAGCACTTGGACCCAATCCGACCGCTGCCAAGGTCGAGGGTCGTGCTGCATGGGTTAATCTGAACCACTGCAAATTGTTTGGGGAGCACAATCAAAAGGGGGGAGAAGAGTAATTTTATTTTCAAGTTTTTAGTTTTTACATTTCTGCTTTGCGTGGGAGTTGTATCATTATAAGTTTAGTTGTATCATTATAAGTTTAGTTGTATTGTTATAAGTTTAGTTTTGAATCCTTATTTTGCTATATGGTTAAGAATATGCAACTGATTACTGGACTGACTGACTGAAGTAGGTATGTTACAAAACCTACCTGAATCGTGGCTGAGCATCTGCCCTACCCCGTGTGTGTGATTTTGGCGCTGTTTAGAGGGGGCGGGTTTAAAACGCGATTTTTACTAGGCTATTCCAATCGAAAATGTTCAGCCTACTAAATCATTAACGGAAAATCGCTGAAAGACCCCGTCGCAAAAGGTATTATTAGTTTTTATGGTCTTGTATAATAGTTATAGCAGTTTAAAAATCACTCTCTAAACTCGCAACCTCTCGCAGCCCCAGGGTTTTATAAAGCAAACAATTAAAGGTATGTACCTTATTTTTACATTAAATGGGGCTTGTTATTTAACCCTGTAAATAAAGTTTTCTATAGCGAGTAGCTCATTTTGGGCTCTTTGTATCCCGCAGTATTATTCTGGGCGTTTGAGGGCACAAATTCAGCGCAATGTGAACGTTCTAAACCAGCGCGTTCACAGGAACCTACTAGAAAGCTGATTTAAATTGACTTTAATTTACAGCAATTGAACACTAAATTCCTTCCATTTGTCCTATAAATTGAAGTAAATGAGATTTAAAAATCATATTTTATTGTGAATTATTTGTGAATATTATTTGGACACTTGGGCTATTAAAAAATGTTAATCATTTATTAAGAAATGGATAGATGTTTAGATCTAGTAATTGAAGTTTGAAATTAGCTACAATTGGGTAACTAACTAATTATATGCTTTAATTTCAGGTCATCCAAGTAAGATTATTTTATATTTGTTTCAGAATGCTTCAATCTATGATAACTGAAAATGTCATTCAGTTCTCTTAATTTTTAAGAAGGTTATGGGCTTTTGACTGTCCACGATCACAGCTTTATTGTTATGTCCATGGAAAATCAATAGGGAAAAAGATGCTAATTTCCGAGTATGAAAATGGCCATAACTGTTTTATTACTTGAGATATGAAAGTGAATTAGGTGTCAAATTAAACTTATTGTTATGCTTCATCTGATGGGATAAATTGCAGACTTGATTTTTTAAATCTCAATATTTTGTAACATTGCTAACTGAAGGACTTTTAAATTGAATGAATAGTTGTTTAAGCTAATTAAGTAAAAAATGAGCTTTTTGTGAGCCTTTGCATATTTCAGATAAATTAAAATGAGGCGATTCATCATGCTATGCATCCTGATGCCACTACAGCTGGAGCGAAAAGAGGGATACATTTGATGATGTGTCCCGGGACAAACAAGCAGAGTCTTTCACCTCTGCAAAAGAGACGTGGTACAGTGCAATGGCCCAGATGCCTTTGGATCTTGGGATGTCACCAAGAATGACTATTGCAATGGGATACAGTGTCAGCCCGACTGGCAAGTAGACTTAGATAACCGACACATATGGAAGTTACCCTGTTGGTCTCTGGAGTGCAAATTTGACTTTTTCTGCTAACGGTATACTTTGGAAGACAAACTCGGCAAAGGAACTATTTACTGGCAGGGTCTCGTTCCATTACAGAATTAAAAACTAAGGGGCTGCTGGCACAGAGTCCTCCTCTCGACTTTCCAATCCACTCTGTGAAAGCGAGAGACTGGGTTCTCGTAAAATCGTGGAAGGAAGAAAAGTTGCAACCCCGTGGGACTGGTCCGTATTTGGTACTATTGACCACGGAAATAGCAGTGCGGACAAAAGAAAAAGGGTGGGCACACGCAGTGCGAATAAAGGGACCAGTGGATGCTCCGGCTGAGGAGGACAGGACAGTAAGACAGGGAAAGACACCACTGACTCTGATCTTTGAGAAAGAAAGATTGAACTAAAAGATTACAATGCAGGGCTTGGCACTTGTGCTAATGATGATCGTCACTGTAAGTAAATGTATGGACAGCTGTGATAAATGTTACCACCCCGTCAGGTATGGCGAACAAACCAGAAGTTATTTTACCTATCATTTCTATGTGCATGACTCATGTTATACCCCCATAGAACCAGAACCAGTTGTAAGGAGGGGGGAGTAACCATATAACCATATAACCATATAACCATATAACAATTACAGCACGGAAACAGGCCATCTCGGCCCTACAAGTCCGTGCCGAACAAATTTTTCCCCTTAGTCCCACCTGCCTGCACTCATACCATAACCCTCCATTCCCTTCTCATCCATATGCCTATCCAATTTATTTTTAAATGATACCAATGAACTTGCCTCCATCACCTCCACTGGAAGCCCATTCCACACCGCTACCACTCTCCGAGTAAAGAAGTTCCCCCTCGTATTACCCCTAAACTTCTGTCCCTTAATTCTGAAGTCATGTCCTCTTGTTGGAATCTTCCCTATTCTCAAAGGGAAAAGCTTGTCCACATCAACTCTGTCTATCCCTCTCATCATTTTAAAGATCTCTATCAAGTCCCCCCTTGACCTTCTGCGCTCCAGAGAATAAAGACCTAACTTATTCAACCTATCTCTGTAACTTAGTTGTTGAAACCCAGGCAACATTCTAGTAAATCTCCTCTGTACTCTCTCTATCTCCTCTGTACTCTCTCTAAGTAGAATACTACTTAGTGCAGAATTTGGGATACACATGAATGAGGATGTACAGAATCTGCCCCAGTGGAGAGAAATGGCTTTGCTTACGGAAAGCCGGGTAATGAGGAACGGGGTCCCAGTTGGTGAAGGAATATTTAGACAAGGAGAAGGAAATACTAGTAATAAGGAATACTAGTAACTATTAATAGGCAATACTAGTAATAATACTAGTAAAAAGGCTACAAGAAAAAGAGGTAACCCAACCAGCCCCAACTAAGAGACCTCAACTACATGCATCCTTGTACGAAGAAATACAGAAGCAGATAGACATTCCTGAATTATGAGGGAATCTCTTCATGGACCTGGCTACCAGGATTGCTCACACGCTGGATGTTAAGGACTGCTGGCTTTGTGTAGGACCTCTTATGAGTTCCCAATGGCCTTGGAGGGGATCAACTGTCGAAGTGTGGGATTAGGAGTTACCAGCCTTACGGGACCTCTGGGAAATTAACTCGGTCAGTGGATGTGCTCCAGAGGGATTACTCTGGATCTGTGGACATAAGGCCTATTCAGTACTCCCGGGAAAATGGAGTGCAGCGTGTTTTATTGGGTTGGTGCAGCCGGGATTCTTTTTGTTGCCAGCTGAAGGAGGAAGAATGCTGGGCACGCCAGTATTTGATGACCTACAAAGGAAGACACGAGAGTTGGAGATAGGAACCTGGGAGGATGATGAGTGGCCTCCGGCTCGAATTATCTCATATAATGAGCCAGCCACGTGGGCTCAGGATGGTTCCTGGGGATATCGTACCCCGGTGTACTTGTTAAACCGGATTATACGATTGCAGGCTATATTGGAGGTGATCACTAAGCGGACGGCCGCAGCACTAGAGATGCTGGCAAAGCAGCAAACACAGATGAGAACAGCAATATACCAAAATCGATTGGCCCTGGACTGCATCCTAGCCGAACAAGGAGGGGTGTGTGGAAAATTCAACCTCTCTAATTGTTCCCTGAATATCGACGATAATGGACAGGCAGTAATGGACATATCAGAAGGAATCCAGAAATTGGCACATGTTCCGGTGCAAAAGTGGAACTCAATTAAGGGCATTGGATGATGGGATTCCCTCTTGGGAGGATCATAGTGGAAAACGGTGGGACTTGTGATCATATCTGCGTTGGCTGGGCTGATCTTTATCCCCTGTTGTATACCTTATCTTAGAGAGCTCATAACCAGGAGCATAAGCCAGATGCAGGCTGTAGCGGTGCCCATGGGAACGAAAGGGGAGGTACAGAAAATTATGATAATGCCACGGGGAAGGTTCTGGATCCACAGAGAGAGGAAATTAGGAGAATGTTACATCAGTTGGAGCAATAGGGATTTGAAAATGGGGTTTATTAGTAAGATTAAACGGGAACTTGCCAGTTTGAAGTTTGATTATTTTATGAGGAGTTACGATGAGGGATTACGTGAAGAAGCCCACTAGGACGCAAGCGTATCATTCTTCAAAGCAGCGGTGTGAGATCACAGATAACTGTAATGTCTAAACATAGTTAGATTAGAGAAGAGGTACCAGTTAAGTATATATGATCTGGGTGGGAGCGGTGGGCACGTAATCCCTCATCGTAACTCCTCATAAAATACAGATCAAACTTCAAACTGGCAAGTTCTCGTTTAATCTTACAATTTTACTTCGGAGTCACGTGAGTGACTACGTGAAGACTTCAAAGCTCTGTGATCTCATGCCGTTGGAACGTCCATGCACACGTCTGCCTTACCTGTGGGAGGAATAGTGTTAATATAATTGCACATGATTCGTTATTGAAATCATAAAATGTATTAACACAAATATAACCCTATTTATGGGTTTTAATGAATTTACAGAATTTAAGATTATTTCTGCAATGTTCCAGTCTCTCTCACTGGTTTGTTATAAAATAACTGGAAAGTTATTTCCCCTGACCATCCTGCTGCTTCGAGGACTTGGTCCATGGGCACATCCAGTCGTACTGCCGCTGATGTAGCTGCGGCCCTGGTGGAATGAGATTTGAACACATTAGTATCCACCCCAGCCTGCGTCAGTACTTGTTTCAGCCATCTCGAGATTGTCTGGACCGTCACTTTTTTGTGAGGTTTCTTGTGGCTGATCAGCAGTCCCTTCTCATTGCCTCTCAGGTTTTTAGTTTTCACCATGTATAGTGATAGATGTTTAACTATACAGAGGCGGTCATCTGCAGGGTATGACTTACATTGGATATTGAGGCCTGCTGATCCCTGTCTGTTCTGTTGTACTAGTTCGTAAATATGGAACGAAATATCGTCAGGTGAGGAGGTCATGTTGTCCAGTCTGTGCAGTGACTGAACCCTCTGTGCCGTGACCAGTGTCATTACCATGACTGTTTTTAAAAAACGTTAGCCTGTATGGGGACAGGGTAGATGCTGGTGACCAGTTCCTGAGTGTTTTCAGGACAATGCTTACATCCCATATATGGGAATACCTGTTTTTTGGGGGTTTGTGTTAAATATTCCCCTCATGAGCTTGGTTACGAGGGGGTGAGTCCCTACCGTGTAACGCTCTGTCCCTTGCCATAGGTATGTCGACAGGGCACTTCTGGCACTGTTGATGGCACTGTAGCTGAGCCGCTCATCATAGTGGAGGCCTGACAGATATTCAAGAACAGATGGGATGTTGGTATTTCTGCTGGTGGTTTTGTTCTTATGGTAGTACGTTTCCCACTTTCTGATGTAGACCAGATATTGCTTCTTGGTTGACTATCTTTGGGCCGCCGAGATGATGTTTGCTGTTCGGTCTGTGAGTCCGTGTAGAAGCGGTGTCTTTAAACTCTACAAATTAGCAGGTTCCAGCTTTATGGCTTGGATGGCTATCCCGTCACGGGATGTAGTAGTAGATCTGGTCTGTGTGGGATTGTAATACATGGTTCGAATACCATGTTTTGCACCACTGGGAACCATGGTTGAGTAGGCCAATCGGGTACTCCCAAATACCAGACGCAAAGTCTTGTTGTATTCTCCTTCATACCCGACTGATGAGGCAGGATGGAGGGAATGAGTAAATAAACCATTTCCCCCAATGCAATGAAAATGCATCTGTTGCCGTTGCCCCAGGGTCTGGTTCCCATGAAACATAGTTAGATATCATCTAAATGCGACAAGATCGATATCCGGTTTCCCGTATTTTGCTGTGATTTCAGAAAACACTGTTTTGTTTAACATCCATTCGGTGTTTTCATTAAATTTGCGTGACCTGGTGTCTGCCACTAAACTTAGCCTCCGTGGTAGGTAAGTGGCTGATATCCAAATATTTCTCTGGATGCACCATTGCCAAATTGAATTAGCGAGATTGTCACATTATATCGATGTGTTGCCGCCCATGTGGTTGATGGTATTGTCTATTTGTAATTTAACATGCTGGTGGTGTGTAAGTCCATGAACTGCACCTAACATTTCCAAGTAATTTATACCCAGTGTCAGTAAGAAGGATGTTTCCTGCAATGTCCATCTATCTCCACAGCTGGTGATGGTATTGGTGGCTCCCCATCCCAGTGCACTGGCATCCGTTTGTAGTACCATCGAAGGGTTACTGACAATGATAGGTTTGGAACAAAGCCAGTTGTTATCGATCCACCATTTTAGCTCCGTTTTGGCTTGAATTGGTAGTCTCATAGGTCTGTTAAAGTGACCTGCATTGATTTTTAGAGCTTGAATTTTTGCTCTGTGTAAGTTTTGGTAATGTAATCCAAATTGTGTGTCTGGGAAAGCAGCCACCATTTTACCAATTACTTTGGCTACCAATCTGATGGATGGATTTGTGATGTCAATGAGGTTACTACAACCTCTATTATTTCTCTGGCCTTTCCCTTGGGTAGTGTCACCGTTGTGAACTGAATCAATGGTGAATCCCGAGCAGACTATAGTAGTGGACGGTGTTAGTTTAGATTTAATTGGACGGATGATAAATCCCAGTTTTTTCTCAAACAACTGTTTTGTGGCTGTTATAGTTAGTATGGCCAATTCCAAAGTTATGCCCACATGAGTATGTCATCCAAACATGCCATAACCATATGTTTGCGTTTGCGTAGAAACGCTAGGCCTGGTTTTTATTTTTTTGTACACAGCCTGGTCTGATGTTAGCCCACTTGGCAGCGCTTTATATTGCCAGAGTTGTCCCATCCAGATAAATTTTAAGTAACGTCTGTGTTCACCTCGTATGGATACTGAACAGTATGCATCTTTTAAATCGATGCTAGCCATGAAGTACCTTTGGGGATTAGTTGTTTAACAGTAACAACGGTTTCCATTTTTAAGTGAATATATTATACAAATGTATTCAATTTGTCAGATCTATGATGATGTGACAACCACCATCTTTTTGGGTTTTAGTACATATATTGGACACGAATTCTAATGGTTCGTGTTGTGTTTTCTGAATTACACCTTGTATGTAAAGTCGCGCCAGTTCAACTTGTGCTTCTGTTTTTTAACCTATCAGAGAGCACACATTCTCGGTTTGGTTTGTGTTGAACTGGAGGGCTGTTTTGGTGTACAAACTCTATGGCATATCCCTGGATACTGCTTAAGACGTAAGTATCGGATGTTAGCATGCTCCATGCATTTAAAACCTAATACAGTCTTCCCCCAACCTCCATGCTTCCCATATTATTTGGGGAACCAGACCCCCTACCTCCATTGTTACCAGTGGCAGGACTACTTCTTCCTGAAGTTCTTCCGTTGCTGTGCTGGTGGTTGGCTCTTCGGGTTGGTTGCTGGTGTTATTGGGGTTACCCGCATCTTCCAAGAGGGTCGGCCTGGGCCATGGCCTAAAAGAGTCATGTTTAGAGTGCCGAGCCCTCGAAATTTCAGCAGTTCTGCCAGTGGGTGCGTAGGGGTGTTGTCGTAGGTTATGGTGGGTTTTTAGCAGGGTAGGTTGATCCTTTAATTAACCTCAAAGTTATCGCTTCTTCGTCCAGCTCCTTTACCTGCTTTGACAAGTTGCCTCCTGAACAAGAGAATGGGCGGTTTGGTGGCTCCAGGCTTACACAGCCCCGCGAATTTTGGATTTAGCGTTGGCTGTATGGCACTTTTTCTAATGCTATTTAATTCGAGCTGAGTGTTGCATAGCAGTGCCTGCGCATCCTGTTGGACTTGGGACATGGCCGTGGTGCCACCGTACGGGCAAAAGCGGTTATTCCTGAAGTTTAGTAACTTCAGGACTTTTTGAAACTTCACACCCATGCTTCTGACCCCTGGCCCGATGTGCTTCCAGATGCAGCTGTTTACAATTGGCGCATTCTTGGAAATGCAGTTTCCTGGTGTTAAATGTCTCTGTTGTATCCAGCACAACCTGTTCCTGTAGCTGGTTCAATGACATGTAGTCAATGCTTGTTGCAAGCTTAGGCTCCAGGTTTGCCCCTGTTTGGTCTGGCTGCATGAAGCTTACCACCATATCCAGCAATTCTTCTTCACCCTGCACCCCATGCATGCACTGGTGTTCTCTTCCACGGTCCCCTCTTCCAAGTCAGCCCAGAACTGACTCGAGGTGCTCCCCTCTGATAAGGTGGAGATATTGTGCAGCCTTTGATAAATGTGCTGCTGTGGGTTTGATATAGTGCCCACAGTGGCCTGACTCCAAATCCCGGAGCCGGTCACGCTGGAGCAGATGCTCCAAACACCATTCCATACGGGTCCAGCGCTCTCGGTCGCTGGCCTCACGTGGTGTATCAGAGTCGGACTCTTCCGAGTCCACGACTCTGTTTGTTTTGTGTTTTGCCTGACGCCCGGCCGCGTTGATGTGGCCGGCGCGGCGGCTACACAGGGCAGAGCTGATCCCACTGCGCGTGATCTTGTGCCGACGGCTGCTTTGCTGGCTGTCCGCTGCTTCGCGGTCCTCCCTGACCAGCTTTGTCGCAGCCCCCGTTTACTTTTTGCCTTCCCTGTAGTGGGCAAAAAGACGGCAGAGTAAGAAATCTTACCTGCAATAGCGGCTTTTTGAAATTGCCGCCGCGGGGGAATGTCCTTCCACCGCGTCTGACGTTTCGCAATGCGTGTAGCGTAATGACACGCATGCGTCCAAGCGGGCTTCTTCACGTAGTCACTCACGTGACTCCGAAGTAAAATCAGGCTGTACATAGCAAAAGAAAAAAGGCTGGATTGTGAGGAACAGAATGAGGTAATGCTGGCTACCACGGCTGGTTAGAGGATGATTAAACCACATCAATCGTGAGGAACAGGATGATCAAACCGCATTGTTAAGGGCGGGATGATTAAATATCACCGCCCTTGGTAAAACACTGATAAGCACGGCAGAGATAGAGGGTACAGGCCTCTATAATTGGGAGAAACTGCCAAAGCATCAAAACAAAGGATTAATGAATCCTGCAAGGTATCTTTTGCGCTTGCTTAATGAGGAAAACGAATATTACAGATATGCCCCTGATCGGAAAACTGCTAATTACCATGAACATGCGATGTATGATCCGGGAGGAAACATGGCTGATTGAAAGGGGCCAGAAGGGGACGGGGATTCAGTGAAATGTATTGTATAAGAATAGGTCGTTTTCCTTGTCTCGGTGTGTCTCGGATTGGGAGGCACCCGGCTCTGCAGACTCATAAATAAAAGAATTTCGTGTTTCCACGACTTTGTCTCTGGCATCGTGATTGTGAGCACCGAGTTACATCTCACAGTTAGAAGCGTTTGGAAATGTGTAGTGAGGTTTAGAGGGGTTTAGAAGGGTTTAGATATGTTTAGGGGGTTTAGTTCAAGTTAAAGTTGAAGTGAGTTTAATGTCATGTGTCCCTGATAGGACAATGAAATTCTTATTTTGCTTCAGCACACAGAACATAGTAGGCATTTACTACAAAACAGATCAGTGTGTCCATGTACTATAACATAAATATATACACACATGAATAAATAAAATGACGAAGTGCAAATAACAGATAATTGGTTATTAATAATCAAAGTTTTGTCCGTGCCAGGTTTAATAGCCTAATGGCTAATGGGGAAGTAGCTATTCCTGAACCTGGTTGTTGCAGTCTTCAGGCTCCTGTACCATCTACCTGAAGGTAACAGGGAGATGAGTGTGTGGCTAGGATGTTGATGATACTGCCAGCCTTTTTGAGGCATCGACTGCGATAAATCCCCTCGATGGAAGAAAGGCCAGAGCCGATTATGTACTGGGCAGTGTTTACTACGTTTTGTAGTCTTTTCCTTTCCAGGGCGCTCAATTTGCCGAACCAAGCCACGATGCAACCGGTCAGCATGCTCCACTGTGCACCTGTAGAAGTTAGAGAGAGTCCTCCTTGACAACCCGACTCTCCGTAGTCTTCTCAGGAAGTAGAGGCGCTGATGAGTTTTCTTGATAATTGGATTACTGTTCTCGGACCAGGAAAGACCTTCAGAAATGTGCACGCCCAGGAATTTGAAGCTCTTGACCCTTTCAACCATCGACCATTGATATAAACGGGGCTGTGGGTCCCCGTCCTACTCCTTCCAAAGTCCACAATCAGTTCCTTGGTTTTGCTAGTGTTGAGGGCCAGGATATTGTGCTGGCACCATTTGGACAGTTGCTCGATCTCTCTTCTATATTCGGACTCATCCCCATCAGTGATACGTACCACACCAGTGGTGGCGTCAGCGAGCTTGATGATGGAGTTCGCACTGTGACCAGCTACGCAGTCATGAGTGTAGAGTGAGTACAGCAGGGGACTGAGCACGCAGCCTTGAGGTGATCCCGTGCTGATTGATATCGAGGCTGACACATTTCCACCATAATGAACAGACTGTGGTCTGTGGATGAGGAAGTCGATGATCCAATTGCAGAGGGATGCGCAGAGACCTAGTTCTGTGAGTTTGGTAACCAGCTTGGAGGGGATGATTTTGTTAAATGCCGAGCAGCAATCGATGAATAACAGACTGACATATGTTATTTGTTTAGAGGCGATTACCAGGGTTTTGAGGGATTTCGTGGCGATCGAAGGATTCATTGGGTTTACATGTGTGTCGAGGGGTTCCGAGAGGTGTAGCGGTGTTCGGAGGGGTTTCGGGGGGTTTTGAGAGGCTTAGAGAGGTTTACATGTTTACATGTTTACATGTGTTTGGATCTGTGTAGAAGGGTTTGCAGCGGTTTGGAGGGGGTTAGAAGGGTTTAGGCATGTTTAGATCCGTTTAGATGTGTTTAGATATGTTTAGATTAGTCTATACGGGGTATAGAGGGGTTTTGAAGGTTTTGAAGGCGGTTTAGATGTGTTTAGAGGGATTTTGAGGACATAGGTGTGTAGATGGCTTTATACGGACCTATTAGAGGTGTTTCGTGGGGTTTTGAGGGGTTTAAAGAGGTTTTGACTGTTTTCGAGTTGTTTCGGGGGTTATAGTTGTTTGGAAGGGGTTTGGAGATGTTTAGGGGGGGTTCGAGTGGTTTGAGGGGGTTTTATGGGTTTAGAGTTATTTAGAGGAGTTGTAGGGATTTCAAGTGTTTGAGAGGTGTCTTGAGGGGTTTAGAGGGGATTGGATGGTGTAAGAGGTGTTAGAGGGGTTTTGAGCTGATTCGAGAGTTTTAGATGGGTGTAGAGGGATGCCAATCGGTTCAGAGGCATTTAGAGGGGTTTAGAGGGATTCAGAGGGTTTTAGTTAGTTACAGCGCTTCAGCAGGGTTCAGAGGTGTTCAGAATGGTTTTGAGGGGATTAGAAGGGTTCAGAGGTGTTTAGATGGGGGTTCAGACCGATCATGTGGATTTGGAGCGGTTTAGAGGGATTTAGAGGGGAGTTTAAACGGTTTCAGAGGGGGTTAGAGGGAGTCTGGTGCGAAAACTGTGATCCTGGTGCGAAAGTTGCGAGCGTTCCGCAAAAAAGTGTGAACCTGGTGCGAAAAGTGCGAGACTGGTGCGAAAAGCGCGTGACTAGTGCGAAAAGCACGAGCCGTCTGTGAAAAATGCCAGCCTGATACGAAAAGTGCGAGCTTTTGCGAGAATTGCGAGCCAGGTGTTAGATTTGCGAGCCTGGTGCGCCAAATGCGAGCCTGCCACGAAAGTTGCGAACCTCGTCTGCAAACTACGAGCCGGGAGCACAAGCTGCGAGCCTAGTGCAAAAAGAGCAAGCCTCAGTAAATGGGGAATTAGGGGAGCGCACTAATAAATGGGGAATTAGGGGAGGGCACTAATAAATGGGGAATTAGGGGAGCGTACTAATAAATGGGGAATTAGGGGAGGGCACTTGTAAATGGGGAATTAGGGGAGGGCATAAATAAATGGGGAATTAGGGGAGGCACTAATAAATGGGGAATTAGGGGAGGGCACTAATAAATGGGGAATTAGGGAGCGCAGCATTAAATGGTGAATCAGGGGAGGACACCAGTAAATGGGGATTTTGGGGATGGCACCAGTCAGAAATTAGGGGAGTGCGCCAGTAAACAGTGGCACGGGTTGAGAGACCCGGGTTCGATTCCGGCCACGGCCGCCGTCCGCACGGTGTGTACGTTCTCCCCGTGACCGCGTGGATATTCTCCAGAGATGCTGCCTATCCGGCTGTTACTCCGGCTGTTTGTGACCACATGTGTTATATTTATGTAGAATCTTGAATCTGTGGAATTATCTGCCACAGATATTAGTTGAGGCCAGATCATTGGCTATATTTAAGAGAGTTAGATGTGGCCCTTGTGGCTAAAGGGATCATGGGGTATGGAGAGAAGGCAGGTACAGGATATTGAGTTGGATGATCAGCCATGATGAAATTGAATGGCGGTGCCGGCTAGAAGGGCCGAATGGCCTACACCTGCACCTATTTTCTATGTTTCTATATGTGTGACAGCTTAAGTTAGAGGCTGTTAAAAGGTATGTAGAGGGATGTCGAGGCGTTTAGAGGGGGGGGGTTAGATGGGTTTCGAGCGTTCTAGATTAGTTTTGAGGGGTTTAAGGGGCTTAGAGAAGTTTAAACGGGTTTAGAGGGTATTTGAGAGGCTTAGAGGGGCTTAGAGGGGTTTAGCGGGGTTTAGATATGGTCAGACGGCTTTAGACATGTTGGGGGATTTAGAGGGTTTCAGTGGGATTTCGAGGGTGTTTAGAGGCGTTTCGAGAGCTTTACAGGGTTTACATGGATTTCGTGGGATTCATAGAGGTTTAGAGCGGTTTAGAGGGGTTTCCATGTGATTATAGGGGCAGAGAGGCTTCGAGGTTTTTAGAGTCAGAGGGATTTCGATGGGATTAGAGGGATTTAGAGGGGGTTGGTGAAGTGTAGAGTTCCTTAGAGGAGTGTAGAGTGTGTATTTAATTTGCGTGGGGTTTACAGGGGTTAGAAAGGTTTAGAGGGGTTTAGATGTGTTTGGGTCGGTTTAGAGGGTTTTAGGGGGGTTTCGAGGGGTTTCGAGGAGTCTAGAGGGGGTTGATTTGTTTTAAGGGATTTAGAGGTGTTCAGAGCTGTTTGGAGGGGTATGGAAAGGTTTCGAGCGGTATCGAGGTGTTTAGAGCGGTTTAGAGAGGGTTAGATAGCTTTCGTGGGGTTATGGTGGATTTAGAAGTGTTTCGAGGGCGTCGAGAGGTTTTGATGGAATACAAGTATTTCGAGGTGTATATAAAGGTTTAGGGAGGTCTTTAGAGAGTGGTTGAGGCCTTTGGATGGGTTTAGATTGTTTAGCGGGATTTGGAGGGGTTTAGACGGTGCCAGAAGTGTTCAGAGGGGTATAGTGCGGATTAGAATGGTTTAGATAGGTTTAGAGGGGTTCAGATGGGTTTTGAGGGATTTTGAGGTGTTTAGAGGTGTTTAGAGGGGGTTAGTGGTGTCTATAGTTGTTTAGAGGTGTTTCCGGTGGTTTCGAAGAGTTTAGAGGGGTGTAGCAGGGTGTAGGGGGGTTAGATGGTTTCAGGGAGGTTCAGATGTGTTTAGATGGGGTTTGATGGGATTAGAGGGTTGCGGAGTGGTTCAGAGGTGTTCAGATGGGTTTAGAATGGTTTGGAGGGGCTCTCAGGGTGTTCAGAAGGGTGCCGAGGAGTTTAGAGGGGTTTAGATGTGATTAGAGTGTATTAGAGGGGGTTACGAGGAGGTCCGATCGGTTCAGAAGAGGTGTTTAGAGGGGCATAGAGGCACGACTCGGGGCTGCTACGGCGCTCCCGTGAGGGCGGCCCGGCTCGGGGCTGGGACAGCGCTCCGGTGGCTGAGGCGGCGTTCTGGCGGCGGCGACCTAAATCCAGGGCTCGGCCGCGGGCCAGTGGACAACATCGTCGGGAGCTAGCAGGTCGCAGGCTGGTGCCTGTTTTCCGGAGCTCCAGTGGCAACAGCTGCGTCCGCTGGACTGGAGGGCGGCAGCTTCGACCACCCCGGGCCGCGGAGCTTGAACCGGCCCGTTCGCGGAGCTCGGTGAGCCGCGGGACTGACTTACCATCGCCGGGTGGGGTATCGCCTCAGCACAGAGGGAGAAGAGGAGGGAAGAGACAGTAACCCTAAGATTTTGCCTCCATCACAGTGAGGAGATGCCTGGCGAACTCACTGTGGTGGATGTTAATTTGTATTTATTGTGTGTTTTGCTGTTTATTTTTACATGTATGGCTGCAGGCAACGACATTTCGTTCAGACCGTAAGGTCTAAATAGCAAATAAAGGATCTAATCTAATCTATTTAGAGGGGGTTGGAGCGGATTAGTGGGGTTTAGAGAGCTTCATATGTGTTCAGCGGGATTAAAGGGGTTTAGAGGAGTTTAGAGGTGGGTTCAGAGGCATTTGAGCGGTTTAGAGGTATTTACAGGGGTTGAAACGGGTTCAGATGGGTTTAGAGGGAATCTAGTGCGAAAACTGTGATCCTGGTGCGCAAACTGCGAACGTAGCGTAAAAAAGTGTGAGCCCGGTACGAAAAGGGCGAGCTGGTGCGAAAAAGGCGAGCTGGTGGGAAAAGTGCGAGTCTGGTTTTAAATGTGCGGGCCTGGTGCGAAAAGAGCGAGACTGCTGCAAAGGCTGCGAACCTCGTCTGCAAACTTCAAGCTGCTGCGAGCCTGGTGCGAAAAGAGCAAGCCTCAGAAAATGGGAAATTAGGGGAGGGCACTAATAAATGGGGAATTAGACGAGGGCACTAATACATGGGGAATTAGGGAGCGCAGCATTAAATGGTGAATCAGGGGAGGACACCAGTAAATGGGGATTTAGGGGATGGCGCCAGTAAATTGGAAATTAGGGGAGGGCGCCATGGCACAGTGGCCCAGCAGTAGAGTTGCTGCCTCACGTTCAGAGACCCGGGTTCGGTGCCGACCATGCCCGCCGCCCGCACGGTTTGTACCCGTTACCGCGTGGATTTTCTCCAGAGATGCTGCCTGCCCCGCTGTTACTCTAGCTTTTTGAAACCACATATGTTATATCTGTGTTTCTCAGCTAAAGCTATACAGCCCGGTGGCACAGCGGTAGAGTTGCTGCCTTACAGCGCCAGACGCGGGTTCAATCCCGACCAAGGGTGCTGTATGTGAGCGCGTGGATTTTCTCCGACATCGTCGGTTTCCATCTGAACCCCTCTAAACACTGAGCGCGGGGGGGGATTTTCTCCGACATCGTCGGGGGGGGGGTCTGGGGGGGGGGGGGGGGGGGGGGGGGGGGGGGGGGGGGGGGGGGGGGGGGGGGGGGGGGGGGGGGTCGGGGGGGGGGAGGGGGGTTTAGAGAGGCGTAGAGGTTTAGATAGGGTTAGATGGGCTTAGAAGGGTTTAGAGGGGTTTAAAGGGGTTTAGAGGGTTTTCGAAGTATTTAGAGGGGTATAGAGAGGTTTCGAGGGGTTTAGAGGGGATTAGTGGGATGTAGGCGGGTACCAAGGGCTTTAGAGGTCTTTAGAGATGTTTAGAGAGGGTTACATGGGGTTTAAAGGGGTTTATTGGGCCTTGCAATGCGGTGCAATGGTGTTTTGAACGCTTTCGAGGGGTTTAGAGCGGTTTAGAGGGTTTAAGAGGGATATAAAGTGGGTAGTGGGGTTTAGGAGGGTTTAGAAGGGTTTAGAGGTGGTTGCAGGGGTTTGTAAGGGGCGAGAGGGGGAGAGGTGTTTAGAGGGTTTAGTGGGGGTTTAAAATTGTTTAGAGGAGCTGTGATGTGTTTAGAGGGGTTCAGATGGGCTTAGATGGACTTAGATGGACTTTGGGTGAGTAACTGGTGAATTAGGGGAGGGCACCAATAAATGGGGAATTAGGGAGCGCAGCATTAAATGGTGAATCAGGGAGGACACCAGTAAATGGGGATTTACGGGATGGCACCAGTAAATTGGAAATTAGGGGAGGGCGCCAATAAACAGTGGCATAGCAATAGAGTTCCTGCCTCATATTCAGAGACCCGGGTTCGATTCCAA